>NC_134488.1:80490073-80795073 GCF_040206685.1 Ascaphus truei | reverse complement strand
GCAGCACAATGAATAAATATAAATAAATAAATAAATAAATAAATGACAATAAATACATTTGAAATACATTTTTATTGATAGTGTACATGTGCAGGGGGTCTCCGGAGCAGAAGCGCACAGGTTTCAGGTCTGGGGACCCCGTGCCCCCCGAGATACAGGCCCCTTTAGGGGGTGCCGGTATCCCTCTGCTCTGCTTGGTTTACAGGCCGCGATCACGTGATCGGACCTTTAAACCAAGCAGAGGGCTACCGGCACCCCCTAAAGGGGCCTGTATCTCGGGGGGCACGGGGTCCCCAGACCTAAAACCAACGCGGTTCAGCTCCGGAGACCCCCTGCACATCTACACTATCAATAAAAATGTATTTCAAATGTATTTATTGTCATTTATTTATTTATTTTTTGGCGGCTGCTGTGTGTGTGTATTTTTTTATTGTGGGTAGCGGGAGGGTGGGTGAATGGGGTATTCGCCCCAACGATGGTTGGGGAGGGCTTGCGGGGGGGGGGGGGGGGGTTGGGGTAGCGGGAGGGCTTAACCCCTTCATGACCGTAGCGGTATTAACTGCTACGATCGTGAAGGGGTTAAGTGCACCCGCAACCCCCCCCCCCCCCCCTCCCGCAAGTCGTAAACTCACACCAAGGGCCAAATACCCCCCTCACCCATCCCCACTACACACAATAAAGCGGGCACGGTGGGTTAACCCCTTCATTGCCTTAGCGGCTATCCGCTATGGTAATGACGCAGCATTTTCCGTATTTTTAATAATATTGATCAGGAGCAGGGGGGGGGGGGGGGTTCCCTGAGCATTAATCATTAATTTCTGGCTCAGGGAACCCCCTGCTCACTTTACAATATTATTAAAATAATGCTTCTTTACCATAGCGCATAGACGCTAAGGTAAAGAACGAGTGTTTATTTATACTGTATATTGTATGTGTTTTATTGATACTGTACATGTGCAGAGGGTCTCCAGAGCAGAAGCGCACAGGTTTCAGGTCTGGGGACCCCGTGCCCCCCGAGATACAGGCCCCTTTAGGGGGTGCCGGTATCCCTCTGCTCTGCTTGGTTTACAGGCCGCGGTCACGTGATCGGGGCTTTTAACGCAGAGCTGGATACCGGCACCCCCTAAAGGGGCCTGTATCTCGGGGGGCACGGGGTCCCCAGACCTAAAACCAACGCGGTTCAGCTCCGGAGACCCCCTGCACATCTACACTATCAATAAAAATGTATTTCAAATAATTTTTAATGTGTGGATGTTTGCGCAGAGAGAGAGCAGCGGATCTCTCTCTGCTGCAAACACATCTCGCCCCCGCCGCCCATACAGTAGTATCATTTATGTATGTGCATATACAGTACAGTACTGTACAGTACTGTATGTTAGGGCTTACAGGGGTTGTTGTTATACAGTACTGTATATATATACAGTATATACTGTATACTGCATTACAATTCATTATAGGGGACGGCTTCACAGAGAATAGCTCGCAAGCGCCACCATGTGTATTTTGACGGCATTGCAGTATTGTAACCAGCCGGAATAAAAAGCTTAAATTCCTGCCGGAAAATAACGCAATGCACTCTGGCTGAAAAATATCAGAAACCTGAATACACCCGAGTATACCCGAATTCGCGGGACTAGCCGTGCTCGAATAAAGTGTGTCGCCAGTGTAGGTTACAACAACCTTTAATTCATTCTTCTTTCACACTGAGTCGAAACATCATTGTTACTTCAAGCATCATCTTTTAATTGGACACAAATTATAAATTATGGAAACATGTTATGTGTTACACTATGAGAACAACTATCATTATAGTGAAAACAAAGTGAAAGTTCCATGGCAGTTCAGAATGTCTTTCTTTCTTTGTAGAACCAGATGTTGCCGTTCAAGGACAAATTCACTCAAGTGACCATGAACATGTTGAACCTCCTGGATTAACCCAGCATTCAAGTCCTCCTGCTCGTGACACCTACTCAGCTATTGCAGCTTCTGAAGAACGAATCTTGGGTTAAGAAAATCGTCGCCATTCAGAAATGATGTCAGTGTTTGAAAGGATGCTGTCACTGCATGAAAGGATGCATGAAAGGTCAATATCAGAACTGTCACAAATTCAAAAAGTCATCATCCAAGTTCCTAAAGAAATCCAAAATGTAAACAGGACATTACAAGCACTAGTTCTCAATGTAAGCCAATCAAATCAGTTGCGGAGTACAGCAAGAGAACAACAATTCCACTTTACCCCATCAGAGGATGGATCTTTACATGCTGCTACTTTTTCTCCTGAGTCATCAGTTCTTCATTCCCCAGTTCTGGATGATACCGGTACAGTAGGTGCATGTTCGGTGCAGGTCCCTGTCAACATCCAACCGCTTACACCTGTTCAAAATATGGAACCGATACCTACAAATGAGACACGCAAAAGAAAGTTAGGGCAACAATTACTAATAACCAGCTTATGGAAAAAATTAAAACAGCAAAACAAGAAAGTGCTCCACCATCACTCTTGCAATGTTTATCAAGTGTTTCACAACTGCCACAGCCAACACCCAGTGCCCCTGAAGTGCAACAGCCCACACCCAGTGCCCCTGAAGTGCAACAGCCCACACTTAGTGCCCCTGAAGTGCAACAGCCCACACCCAGTGCCCCTGAAGTGCAACAGCCCACACTTAGTGCCCCTGAAGTGCAACAGCCCACACCCAGTGCCCCTGAAGTGCAACAGCCCACACCCAGTGCCCCTGAAGTGCAACAGCCCACACTTAGTGCCCCTGAAGTCCAACAGCCCACACTCAGTGCCCCTGAAGTGCAACAGCCCACACCCAGTGCCCCTGAAGTGCAATAGCCCACACCCAGTGCCACAGAACTGCCACAGGCCAGTACAAGTCGTACAGTTAAGGCCAGAGTACTTGGCAGAGGGAAAATGCAAACACAACAGCCAACAAGCAGGCCTGTGACTCACTCTCAAAAGGATAAACAAAATAAATAATCACACTCACTAAATGTGTTGGTGTCCTGGTGTTGTTTAATGCAGACTATTTCATGCATAGTGTATGTATGATCATGTACAGATGCTTGATAACATTCAAGTATGTCCTTGTACACATGAATGTTTAGAAATGCTCACTTACTGAATGAAGGCATATTTGATAACATATGAGTATGTATTAATCATCAATTGATTAATGGTACAACATTATTACACACTTGGCGTGTTAATGGAAGATGTCATTCACTTAGCTCTTGTTCAAGATGAGATGTATGTGGGTTATTTTGGTAATGTCGATAGTCATTTCATGCTAATATTATTGTCATACAACTTTAAGTAAGTACCCATAGAACAGCATACATATTTATGTTATGTTTTCTGGTGTCTTAACTCTGTAAGACATTACTTACCTTAATCTTCTTTCATAGTTCATAATGTTGGCATGTGATCATGTATGATTTTTGGTTACAATAACAGATCTGACAGTGTGTATGAATATATCTGTAGTCTCTCTGTATCTCTATCTATATACACACACACACACACACACACACACACACACACACACACACACACACACACACACACACACACACACACACACACACACACACACACACACACACACACACACACACACACTGTGTGTGTGTGTGTCTCTGTGTATTTTTATATATATTAACTGATATATATATATATATATATATATATATATATATATATATGCCACTGTTGTCAGCAAACAGGCCTTGTGTTAATGAGATATAAATGTTAGGCCACTTGCTAAAATTATGGTATCAGAATGATTGAGCCTCTAATTCACTCAGCTGTATTAAACTTTGAATATGATTACAACAAGGCCTACTTACACACATCAATGACTAGTTTTGCATTCTATATATAATATATATATTTAATCTGAATGAACAGTACAGTCTTCATGGCTGCAAAGAGGCCTTGTTTGCTGTTAAATACAACTTCTACACAGCTGACTCAATTAGGCCCTCAAACATACTCACCCAGTAATGTTATAAACTGTAATGAAGTGTTAATACAATTAAAACAAGGCCTGTTTACACACAAGGCCTTCAATGTAGCAAGATAGAGATTATATATATATATATATATATATATATATATATATATATATATATATATATATAATATATATATATACAAAAAAGAAACAAAAAGTAGTGCCAACAGGTATATGAACATATATCAAATGATAATAATGGTGGTTGAATAATTACCCTAAGAGGTGAAAAACCTAAATAATATATGTACAAAAATCAATAAAATGGTAAAAACAAACAAATGGATACACAAAATAACAAAATCAAAGTCCAATGTCCAAACCCTATGATGAGTCCTGACAGGTAGCACCAGAACAATGTACAGAGTCCAGGCGCCCACGGCAGCTCTCACATGGAATAACCAGTTCCACAGCAAAATCTATGAGAAAGACAAAACAGAGAGCGCACGCCCCATAGTGTAACACTGTAACATTTAATGTAGGGAAGGGTGGATGGGGGGATTAAAAACACTCAAAATGGAAAGGTAAAATATAAGCAGTAAATGATATATAATCACCACCAAGGCAAGTCCAAACCGCAGCAGAGAGTCCAAGACAAGCTGGAATAGGTCTCACGAACAGCGCTGTCCCTCCGGTTCACTCGAAATCCTCCAGGTACATCTGGTATCAGAGTTGGCCTTAAAATCACTACATGTGCTCCCCGGCCGTAAAGGATGCACACAACGTGATGACGTAGTGTCGTAAGGTACATCCCTGACGCGTTTCGTCGCAACAAATGCAACTTTATCAAAGAGAATGTCCCTGAACAAGGATAGTAGTGTATAAGTACTGGAAGGTCCCAAGTATGATTGGTGGAAGTACTAAGTGATAGTCCCTCCCCTATAAACGAGCCGTGGCTTAGAAGTATATATATATATATATATATATATATATATATATATATATATATATATATATATAATTATCTACAACTATCCAAATAGGCTGTTTATAATGAATGAAAATTATATATCTGAAAATAATTAAATAATTAAATAATTAATTAAATAAAATGGACTCTCCAGTAGAGATACAATGCTAAACAGTGTAGGGCAAAGGAACTGAGTATATACTGCTTCAATCAGTATACATACAATATCTTTAAGTACAATACTAGATTAAAATACATAACAATTTTAAAAATACCTCATGTGTTACACTCATTTATACAAAATACATATGCAACAAAAATGTAATATACTTAACTAAATATTAAATACTACAATTGATTAAAAAATCTTTTGTGTAAAACATTTAAATGATATATAATCCACAGACAGTAAATATATATACAAATATAAGACCAATAGCATATTAATAGTTTCATTGGTGGCAAACACAAACAAAAACAAAAACAATAGCTCCTGCATATACTAAGAAATATATAAAATTATAAATTAATATTAAAATGTCCACATAAATCAATTGAATTGATGGAATTCTGAAAAGGAAGGAATGGAATATAAGTATCACATATATGGATGTAGAAGTGGGGGCAAGGATGAGTAAAGGGAAATAGGAAGGGAAAGGGGAGGGAAGGGAGGGGGAAGAAAAAGGGGGGGGGAAGGGAAGGGAAGGAAGGGAGGGGGAAAGGGGAAAAAAGGAGGGGGTGGAGAAATAAGGGGGGGGAAGAGGGGAGAGGGGGGGAAGGAGGAGGGGGGGAGGGGAGGGTGGGGGGGTTGGGGGACAGGGATGGTAGGTGAGGAAAGGGAAGAGGGGAGGGGGGAGAAGGGGGAGAGAGGGGAGAAGAGGGACGGTGAGGAAAGGGAAGGGGGAAGAGGGAACATGGGGGAAAATGGGAGAAGGGTGGGAATTTGCAGCAGTGGATGGGAATGGTGAAAAGAGAGGGTGGGCAAAAAGAGCAGCAGAGAATGATACAGAGAACCAACAGCCTAGATGTTATAACAAGCTTATACCAGAGTACTGGTATCTAAACATTCATTAAACCACCGGGGGTGAGTGACCCCAATCGGTGTATCCAAAAGGTCTCCCTTCTACAAAGTGCCTTGAACCGGTCCCCACCTGATTCACTAAGAGGAATGTGCTCAATACCCATAATCTTTAAGGATTCCGTATCCTTATTATGTTTACTAATAAAATGTCTTGGTAAGCTATGGGTAGTGACACCATTTATCACATTCCTCCTGTGCTCCAGGAATCTGGTACTAAGGGGCAGAGTGGTGCGCGCTACATAATGTAGGCTGCATCCGCACTGTATTAGATAAACGACAAATGTACTGAGGCAATTAATATTGCCCCTCACAAAATATCGTTCATCCTTGTGAAGGGAGGCAAACTCCATTTTGGTATTGAGATGTTTGCACGTGATGCAGCGTCCCCTGCCACACCTGTGATTACCCATAGGGTTCACTGAAGTGGCACTGGCAGCTGCAACTATAGATTTAAGTTTGCTTGGAGCAAGAATGTTTTTAATATTTTTAGCTTTCCTATACACAATTGGAATTTTCTCAGGAATAATATTCCTCAAATGGGGATCACATTTTAAAATGTTCCAATGGGTATTTAATATACCCTGAATGGATCTGTGGGACTGGTTAAAAGTGGTATAAACCTTGAAACCCCATCTTTTTGTGATGATCCACTTCTTGGAGTATTATAACTAATATTCTTATTTTTAATTGTGCTCTTTTTTAATAGTGATGACCTGTCAGATAGCATCACATTGTTGAGAGAGTCAGATACCAGATCAGGGTTATAACCCTTCAGCAAAAACTTTTCAGTCAAATCTTTGAATTGGAAACCAAAGTCACTATCCCTGGAACAGTTCCTTTTGAGATGATGAAACTGTCCCAGGGGGATGCTCTTAAGCCACTGTGCATGGTGATTACTTGAGGCATGAACATAGTTGTTCACTGCTACAGGCTTGAAATGTGTGGTGGTAATACTATTACCTTCTGGATCTGTAGTCAGAACCAGATCCAGAAATACCACTGAGATGGGACTAATTTCATAGGTAAATTTCAAGCCCATAGCATTGTGATTGAAGGAAGTGAGGACATTGGAAAATACAGTGATATCACCCTCCCAAATGATAATAATATCATCGATGAAGCGACCATAGTATACGAGGCCCGCCCCCAGCTCTGGGTTGGGCCAAATAGATGTTTCTTCCCAGTATCCCATAAAGAGATTGGCATAGCTGGGGGCAAACCTCGCACCCATGGCCGTTCCACAGATTATATATATATATAAATTGTCATTGAAAATAAGTTGCTTTTACTGTTTAGATACACTTACAGTAGTACTATACATAAAGTACTAAAGGCATTTAAATACTGTATATTGTATATAAATATCTCATTGATATATATCTCTTGTAAAGAAGTTGCTTATACTGTTAGTAGTACTATACATAAACTACTAATGTCATTTAAATATATATAAATATCTCATTGACATACAGTATACGTATTCTGTATAAATCTAGAAAATAAAAGTTGTTTTACTGTTTAGATACACTTAATACGTACTACTGTAGACATCTAGGACTCTGTGAGGAAATGTACTGTACAGTACTGTAATTCATGCAACTAGTGTATCTTACCGTACAGTAATTTTATTCCCAACCAGGTTCCACAGTGATATGGATGCGCAGAGATGCGATGACATGCATATGCGTTTCACCAAAGTTCCATGTGACATACACACATGTGCAGAATAAACATTTTACATTTGGAAGGAGACGTTGTATTTTTTTATTATTCATTTTTACTTTATTATCCTGTACAAATAAAACATTTTATACTTTAAAAATACTTTTTTGTGTGTTCATTTTTTTAATCTTAAAATTACTATTATATACTCTTGAAGTACTGTACGGGAATAAAAGACAGGTTGCATTGCAATTAGATTTTAAAGACAATAACTTGCGATCGTCCACTTGAGTTTCTCAACGGTATTGCAGATAACACTAAAATTCAATTTTCTGCAATCGATCAAAACACCAGTAAATTTGCGCCTTAACACGTGAAAATTTCAAGAAATCACACACCAAGCCCAGGTGTGCCATGAATTTAAACCTGAGAAATGGATGGATATGGCCGCTGCATCTGAAAAAGTAGGTTTCTCTGAAGTAGCAGTTGAAGAGGGCCTCGCTTTAAGTTGTGTATAAGTTGTGTAGGTTTGAGTGTATACAGTAGCGACAAAGTTTATTCGAGCAAATGCCGCTCGGCAGGATGCGTGGCGGCAGCGTGGAGAAGCGTTGGGAAGCGGCTCGTTCGCGTGACGTCGGTGACGTCACAGTCAAGCGAGCGCCCGGCTTCCCCGGCTTCCCCGGCTTCCCCGGCTTCCCCGACTCCCCTGAAGGTTTGAAGTGAGGTAAGCGGGGGAGCGGGGAAGCAGAGGGGCACAGCAGGCGCAGCTAGAGGGTCGGGAAGATGTTTAAATTGCGCGCGGATTGGAGGGGGGGGGGAACGGAGGGGACGCGGCTGGATGCGGCTGATGTGCTGACATTCCTCAGCACCAGCCGGAGTAAATCCCGGTGAACCGGCGGCATTTGCTGCAATAAACTTTGTCGGTGCTGTAGTTATGTGTAGAATTGATTGCGTCACCTTTATTGTTTTCAGTTAAGGAACATGCCCTTTATAGATAGAACAATCTCTTTTCATTACTATGGGCTCTATGAAATGAAAAAGAGCAGGCAAGTGCTCAGTAGAGAGTTCTCAGAGTGCAAACTCTGGAGCATACGTAGTTGGATCTGGCCCACCAGGGAGTCACTAGTGAAGCCCTGATCCAATAGGTATGGATGAGGTAGGAGATGCCCAGAGTGACGGAATATTGATCCCTGAAGATAGAGTATACTCCCACTGACAGGTTCTCAGTAAACTCTAGATCTAATAAGTTTAGAGGAAGCATTCAGTCCACATGTAAAGGTAATGATCCACGATAAAGAGTATGTCCCCCAACAAGTGTCCACCTGGTGTAACCCTAGTGTAAGAGTGAGAGCTACCAAGGGAAGAAGCACTGAGAAACTATATTGTGCCAGTTATTGTCTATGTGAAGTTTGCCTTTGTATGTGGAGCATTATCAATGGATTGAATAAAGCTCTTTATTTGTACTATAAAAGTTCTTGGCGCCCATCCTTCTTTTATCTGCATATGCACAATCAGCTTGCGTGGATCCAGCATCTTGAAAAGGTATGAGACACTCAGCATAGCCATGTAAATAGTCTCTCTGATGTAAACTCCTTGAGAGCCGGACATGGAGGGTTACACTTGTATCTGTAAAAGTAAAAAAAAGATACACTGGCAACACACTTTATTCGAGCTCGGCTAGTCCCACGAATTCGGGTATACTCGGGTGTATTGAGGTTTGTGACTGTTTTCTGCCTGAGTGCATTGAGGTATTTTCCAGGCAGGGATTGAAGCATTTTATTCCCGCTGGCTGCAATACTGCACAGTATATATATATATATACTGCATTACAATTCATGAATTTATGCCATCTGGTAGACACGCGAAGCATTGCAGCCTATTAAATCCTAATCATTATCATTTAACATATCAGCCGCCCGTCAGCCAGGCATGAACCGTGGCTGGGAAGGCAAACGCAACGGGGTTTGTCAGAGGTGAGGAGCGGCGCATTCCAGGTATCTGCCAGGTACAAACTGGGCATTTTCTCGAATAAAGTGTGTCGCAGCAGTATGTGAAAACAAAAATTATTTTGTGTGAAATACAAGGCACTGATTTATTAAAATTACATCCCATTTTCTATTCCGTTTCTTTTAATAACCCCCTGTAACACATTATTTAATACTGTATGATTTATGTAATTATTTCACTTCTCCACAGTCAGAGACTCATTCCAGTACTCAGAATCCCCTTCTCTAGCTTATCTTTGTTTGCCCTCTTCACATATTTCTCAGATTAAATTTAAGTGCATACCACATCAATTCTATGGGGTTTGAATCGGAGGATTTGCAATTATAGAGACATACACAGTTCATTATTGTGAAGAATAAAACAAGCACACACAACAGCACAATAAAGCACAGCTAATACTGATACTGATACTAATACTGATTCAGCATTATACTACAATAGCTCTCTAGTAGTGTTAAATTGAAAATGTGCTACTGTACCTACAGTACATTGTACTGTATATCACTTTTCAGTAACTGAAGAGAAACTGATACAAATAATTTGTAAAAGGATTGATTGTCATTAAATAAGTAAAAAAAACCATTTATGCTGCATTAGGTCTGTTTTATTAAAGGACTGCAGAAGAGGGCGATCACACAATGTTCAGCAAAAAACATAAATTCAAGTTAATAGCATTTATTGGTGTGATCACTAGAGATGTGGGAATTTGGCAAAAAAAAAGCATTAGCAGCTGTCGTTTTAAAACCCCAGTAATTTTGGAAATAATTGAAAATGCAATTTTCTGGGCCAATTCGTACCTTAAAGAAAGATTTTCTCATCTCTAGTAATCACCTACCTAGAAACTTATTTAATAAAACCCTTAAGTTTATATGCCTAACAGTGTGGTCACTTGTAATAAGAAAAGTGCAGTTTTCTAGCAAATCAGAGACATTTTGCACATATTTTCTTCATTAATTTATTCTCTCACCAAGGACATTTTCTGTTACCATATTATAAAAAAAATACAGCCAATATCCAGCCCCAGAGAACAAAATAAATGTTAACATTTTCCATCAAAAACAATACCCCCTGTTAATTTTACTATACATCAAATTTTGCTTTGACAGTTATTTGTAAAAACCCATGTATGGAAAATACTGCTGGAAGTCGTAATGCTGTAGAACATCAATCAAATTTTTTATCTCCAAGGAAAGATAAAAACAAGCCAAATTTGTAGTAATCAGGATAATCAGAAGTTAATGAGCCAAGAGATGTGTTTGGTTTCTGCCAACACTTGATATATTTGAGAACATTGAACTTGTATAATAATATCCTCTTTAACATCTACAAAGGTTTCTTTAAGGAAGTAAAAAATCTATACTAAGTTGTCCTGCTTTGAAATAAAGATAAAAGGTCTTATTATGGATTATTTACATATACATCAAATTCTTGAGGATATAAGAGGAGACTCACTGAGAATAGGTCGGGGCTGTATCATGTTGAGTTATAAATAGGGGTTTTAGCGTATGCAGAATTTCTTGTTATACACATATGTAAGTGTGAAGTATTTTTTTTAAAAAGGAAAAATTTTAGAAACAAAAATTTAAAAATTGTCCTTTGGAGAGGACAATTAGATAGATTATATACAAGGATTTGCAAGCTGGTCATAAAATGTTTTTCTTTACAGAATTTCGGATACAAATGGGGATATTTCAAGTCTCCTGGCTCCAAAACAGGGCAAAACAAACAGACAAACTGATCAAAGAAGCATTTCAATTGAAATCAATGGAATTTTCTTCTTTGGTAAATCAAGTACTGTGATCTTGCACCTATTTTTTTCAAGTATTGCAAACTGAGACTTTAAGAAATGCCCTCCAAAGTCTTCACAACACTGGACCTCATTGCTACAGTATGTGTTTGTCTATTCTGAATTACTGCATTACCAAATGCAGATAGGTTATTATACAGTACGTTAGATCTGTGAATTATTTAATCTCCATAGAGCTGATAATAATTGATATAGCCCATAATTAATTATAGCAACTAATAATAAAAAAAATGAAATGTCATATATAATTTGAATGTTTAGTAATTATTTAAAAATGTTTGTAAATTCAAACATTGACAACCCTAAAAACATATACAGTAAGTAGGTTAGTTTTCCCATGGACCTATTTCACTCAATGTATTTTTAATATGTTTTAACTTTTTTAATTTTTAAAGCATTGCTACCTCCTGTGCACCTTTTTATAAGGATGGGTTCCAGGGGGTTTTCTGGACTCAAACTCTTTTTTTTCTGCTTAATGGATCATATGGCCCCTGAAATACTTAAACATGAAGGTAGAGCATTGCAGTACCCTCCAAGGGAAACAAATTGGTTTAAATCTCACTTGGGCAAATACAAAGCCTAGACCTCATCTGTGGCTTTCTATTGACTCGAGTGATGTGGGGATTTAAATACTAGGAAGCAGCAGAGCTTTCTTCACCAGTAAGTATCTCGGGAACAAGGCAATCCACAGAGCTGAAACTATCTTGTTTCAGATCTGCAGACCCCCTGGTTTAAATCCTGGGGAAAATATGTTTTTGGGGGACTTGGGGACTCCTGCTTTAACACTTAGAGAAAAAGTAGAAACAGCAGCGCACTGCCAGGGAGTCAGGTGGTTAAAACATATCTATTTATTGTCCAAAATAACATCACCCACAGGGGTAGTGTCGCCCTCCTACACATTTCGAACCACCTTGTTAAAGGACCGCTGGTCCAAAACGCGTAGGGGGGCGACACTACCCCTGTGGGTGATGTTATTTTGAACAATAAATAGATATATTTTTTAACCACCTGACTCCCTGGCAGTGCGCTGCTGTTTCTACTTTTTGTCTGCATTGGATCTTCTTATCAGTGGCTGGACATGACATCAGGGACTCTCGGAGGCTCAGGAGTGGGTAAGCAATCAACTTTATTCTTATATATGACTATGTATGCAACACCAGTTTTAATTTAGTTTGACTCCAATGAGTTAACTACAAGTGGATTTATTTTTCATCTTGTTGGTTCACTTCAGGAGACACTTCATTATCAACTGACTGGTTTGTCATCTTTGCTATTCTTTAGACCCACTCCCTATTAGAGCATTACTCCAGGGCCTGTATTATATTTATGGACTTATATATTCCGGACACTTTTTGAGCACCCACATCTCCATATCTGCTTTACCACTTAGCATGTGACTGAATCAAGTTTATACAACTTATCTAGTTACTAACGTAGTTTTAAGCTTCCTTTACATACAGCACATCCTGCTTATGACACTGGTAGAAGTTAATTATTGTTTATATTATTTGTTGTGAAGTATAACTAAGTTTGGCATTCTATTCTTAGCAGAGTTATTTAAACTAAGGGATACTTTTATTGTGAAAGCAATTTTTTTTAATTCCACTTATTTATTAGAATCAGTTTTTCAGAATCAATGCGTAAAAGTGGGTATTGTTATCATATATTACTGCAGCACATTTGTAGAAAGGAGTTGTTTTACTAGCATTCAACAATCTTCTTTAATAGATAACAATTCTTGGGGGGGAAGTCATTATCACACCCACGACTCATTAAAGATAAGTGTAACAGTGTTTCCCCCTCACTCTGGGAGACTCCCCTGTTACCAGGTGTATGGTGCATGCTATCTGTTGGTTCACAAGAGGCTGAGGTATCCGCCGACACCTGACATTTACTCCATGTTACACAGTGCCTCCATCTGCCGTAAGCTCCAGATGTATGGAGGCAATCTCCTAAGGTAGAAACAGTTACCTATCCCCAAAGTAAGATCACACACCAGGCAGGAGGTATATTCAACTGGAGTGGATTTATTATTGAACACTTCACAGCATTTCTCTGCCCAACACAGTCTCTGGGCCTCATGCAGTAAGCGCCGATAAGGCTTTTATCGGCATTTTCCAGCCAAAATTGGATTTGAGATTCAGTAAGCGCCGATAAGTGGTCAAAATCGGCATTTTTTCTTCCCGATAAAAATTTATCGGCATGCGGCTGCCGATAACTCACTTATCGGCACTTATCGGCACTTTTTGAAATCGGCTGTATTTTAGTAGCCCCGATCAGCTTATCGGTGCTGATCGCACTCAAATATGGAGATTTCATCGGCAATTGGTCCCGCCAACTAAAGTTGGCAAGTTGGAGGGGAGAAGGATCGGCAAGGTTGCCGGGATGGCACTTAGAAAAAATAGCTCATGTCTACATCAATGGAGTCAATGGAGCGGGGACTTATAACATTATAGGAGTGTTTACATTCTATTGCTCATAATACAAATGTGCTTGGCATTACAGTATCGATGTCAATCACTTCATCGTGTCAACACTTACGTTTATTATTGGCACAACATTGTACTTTTCAATGTTATGATGATTTGCGTGTCACATTAGTTTGAATGTTATGATGTGTCAAGGGAAACTCCTATAGTAAACTCTTAAAGGAACAGGTCACATTATATGAAACATGTTACTTAAGTGTGCTTCAATTTATTATATGATGTAACACATTTCACACATCTAACAGATCCAGCGTATACTAATGTTGGTATACATTAGAGAATGCTTTGAATGTGTAATCCATGATCAAATGTAAATGTAGCTGTTTGTTTTCATGTTTACATGTACTTTGTGACCTCCCTCTTTTGATGACGTCCGCAATTGGACACTCAATAACATTGCATGTTTACATTGTACACCATGCATTAGAATCACTTCATGCTAAGTTACTGCACCGACACACTTTATTCGAGCAAATACCCAGTATGTACCTGGCAGATACCTGGAATGCGCCGCTCCTCACCTCTGACAAGCCCCGTTGCATTTGCGTTCCCAGCCTGGGTTCATGTCTGGCTGACGGGTGGCTGATCTGTTAAATGATAATGATTAGGATTTAATAGGCTGCAATGCTTCGCGTGTCTACCAGATGGCATAAATTCATGAATTGTAATGCAGTATATATACATATACTGTGCAGTATTGCAGCCAGCGGGAATAAAATGCTTCAATCCCTGCCTGGAAAATACCTCAATGCACTCGGGCAGAAAACTGTCACAAACCTCAATACACCCGGGTATACCCGAATTCGTGGGACTAGCCGAGCTCGAATAAAGTGTGTCGCAAGTGTATACACACATCTATAATAGTTACTCATTTATACACGATTGAAACATAATCAATAGCAATTATCCTGATGGCATTAAATTATGCATATGCACATTTACAATTAGTTCATGTGAACATGTGACAATAACATGCCAAATTAGACATGTTGCAACGTACTTTTTCAACGTCAATGTCATGGTTGTATCCTAATGAGATGACTGAGTGTTGCGTTCAGAAGTGGTACCTGCATTACACATTCCATAAATACTTGCAAATAAATTCTTGTACAAAGCTTAACGTTACATCAGTGTCAAATATCATGATTGCCTGGTGAACACACATAAATAATCCGTTTAATTTTTCTGGATACCCGTTTAGAATGAACTACTTGGATATGTTAATGTAACACCTTGCACTTCATCAAGTCACCTGACATCATCACATAGGTATTTAAAGGAGGCCAATTACCTGTGCATTGACAGCTACAGACCTGAAAATGATGCGAATGTTTATGAGACGGAGGAAGATTCTATTGGAGGAGAGGCTTGCTGATGGAGAGGATGTCACAGGCCAAGGAAGGGACAGAGACAGGGACAGAGACAGGGACAGGGACGCGGAGAGGAGAGGGAGAGGGCAAGGAGATGAGAGGAGAAGAGAGAGGAGAGAAGTTGTGCCTCGTCCTCGTTTGTACAGGGAGAGAACCATGTTAGATGGGATGAGTGAGGAGGAGATTATAAGTCGCTATCGTTTGAGTACAGCAGAAATCTTTGCTCTTTATGAAGAGATACGGGGAGATTTAGATTTTGTGACAGCCAGAGGTCGTGCAGTACCTGGGCTTGTTAAAATGCTGTGCTCATTACATTATCTTGCTTCCACGTCATTCCAGACAACTGTGGGCATAGTGAGCGGGGTCTCGCAATCTACATTCTCGCAGGCCTTTACCCAGTTTCTATGTGCACTGAATAGACACGCTAGGAATTATATTCATTTTCCTACAGAGCACACAAAGTGGCTGGAAGTCAGGAATGGCTTTTATACCATTGCCGGGATACCATGTGTGATGGGTGCAATAGATTGCACCCATGTTGCTTTGATCCCGCCTAGTCAGAGTGAGCATGCTTACCGCAACTGTAAGCACTACAGGTGGTATGCGATGCCACGATGAAGATTAGGCATGTGGTAGCCAAATTCCCTGGTTCCAGTCACGATTCCTCTATCCTGAGAAACTCATCAGTCTTCCATGCTTTCGAAGAAGGCTATTTTGCATCTGGTTGGCTCGTGGTGAGTACATATTATGATGTGTTAACAAACAACTCTAGTTTTTCTATGAACTGTTCAATGTAATAATGTTAACACAAATTGTATCATATTTGTGCACGATGGCTTATAGGTGACTCAGGGTACGGAATTAGGCCGTGGCTGTTGACCCTGGTGGCAAACCCTCAATGTGAAACAGAGGAGAGGTATAACGTCGCACATATATCTACACAATCGTCATAGAGAGAACATTTGGGCTTCTCAAGACACGATTTAGGTGTTTAGATAGAACTGGTGGGGCACTTCAATATAAGCCTGCTAAAGTGTCAGATATTATAATTGCATGTTGCATTTTGCACAATCTGGCACTCCGCAATAATTTAGAAACCGACATATGTCAGGCCTTGGAGGAGGAGCATCCCGTACATTTACCAGCTGACACTGAGCAAACAGCCAGTGGTGTGGAGACACGTCGGAATGTCATAAACACCTATTTCTCATGTAAGCAAATACATATATGTTCATAGTACTGCATAGATGTAATAATTCATTGTAATGATAAATACATGTGTCCAAATACCATTCACTTAAGAAACAGATGAATATGGTTCTCACACCTTTCTCTTCTCTGCTGTGTGGACAATTGCATGTGGCACCGGTATGTCATTTATCAACAGGTTGTATTATACTTCTTACCACTAAAAGGTGTTGTGTGTACTAAATCTATATTTTCTGTACATGCTCTTTTTGGTTATGCATACACAATAAACCTACTATGTCGATAGCCAATAGCTAGTGCAGTATGGTTACATACAATTTTTCTTTAGGAGTGTGACATGTGTGTCACAATGATGTGTAGACTATTGTGTATTTAAGATCATATTTGACGTATTGTAGATTTTGTTTCATATCACATACAAAATTATCACTTCTGTGTGTTGCTAACCTCAATGAATATGTCATGACAATGATTTATATTCATTCATGTTTTCTTTTTCAAGGTATATCACTCCAAGGACTGCTCATGGTATGTATTTTAATTCACATCTGTCATAAGATGTGCTAACCTCGATACAGGTATAGTTACAGGATGTATAGACATAAGGTAATGAAAAAGATGTGACGATTGAAACATGTCGTTTCTGTATTGTGTCCGTGCGTTTATCTACACTTGGATGTTATTGTGCATTGTGTTTTCAAATCATTACGTACATTATATAACATGTAATTTTGGCAACCTAACAACATACATTCATGCACATGAGCGCTGTTAACACTCAATGCATGTTTGTATGAAAAGACCCTAATGTGTTAAACATCATTAACATTGCAATGCATGTGATTAGTTCTTCTCTCACTTCATCTTCATGTTTATTACTACATTGTCACATGTGTATGTATAAGTCAAAAATGTGTGTTGATTTGACGTTCATCTAACATTTGTCAAAATGTTAACACCATTCCAAAGTATAGTTCTTTGGATTCTCAACTTTTCCTAAATCATTCAACACAATGACAATGTAGTTAATCAAAGTTTTATTTCATTCACGTTAGTTCTTCATAATGATCATGATCCTTTATAACTACTGTCAACATATGAACATAAATGAAGTGGACATTTGCATACGCACACATTTCAGCAACATTGTGTGTGTGTGTGTGTGTGTTGTATTTTTTGTGTGATGCATGTATTTCTAACAGAAATAATATAAACCAACATAATAATGTTGCTTTTATCATCGGCCTCACTTAGCTATGTATGTGTTGAACGTTTACTAATAACACTAAACTATACTTACTCGTGTGAATTAAATGTACACACAAATGTTCATGGTTTCATGATGTGTACCTAACATTCATTAGCTCATGCATGTTAGGTTACCACTACAACTTAGGTGATAATATAACATTCACACGACTAAACAGTTTCTATCACCTCCCTATTGTTATTGTGTACATTCAGATACAATGTCTACGAGTTGTTATGTAGCATTTACATTCTTTGACAAGTCACACGTGAGATTATAATACATAGTAGATTAATGTGTTTGCTGAGTGATAATGTTGGTTGCATATATCACATGGCAATACATATAATGTTAGTAGAAAAGAAAAAAATATCAATAGAAGTTCTAACTTCAGTGCTTAGCAACATCATTATGATAATTAAGTGCATAGTAAATATTTGCACAATAGAATAACATTATGTAGTGATTGTTAATCTGCGCACCAATCATTGAAAGCATTGTTACATATGTATTATAATAGTTGTTCGCTAATCGTCACAATCATCTAATATAACGATTGGCCCATCTGAAATCCCACATTGGTCCCATGTATTCATCCTCGACATCTGTGAAATACAGTAAACACATGATGTTCAAAGATGGCACATTTATCTATGTCTCAGCATGACAACGCTTAACACATCTCTATATGATTGTGGATATTCACACATAAATTACGTATATGTTTAAACTGCAAGGATAAAACTACAGATTCAGAAGTGTCTCATTTTTCAAATCGCGTTGCTGGCATTACTACTGAGAGGTTTGTTCCGGTGCCTGTATACATAATAATGTGCGCGCACAACGTCTGTTGTGCGCGCACGTCACGAATGTGTGGACTAAGTCTTAGCGCATGCGCAAAACGATGTGTACGCTGTGCGTTCAATACATGTCCCTCCATGGTGCTTCTAGCATTACGCATATCATGGCTGAAAGTTATGATATGGAAGCGAAACAAATTCACTTCAACACACGTACATATCTAAACTTTGTAAACGGACATGTGCCCACGGCAAAAACGGATGATCAGCAAATGAGCGAATAAAATACATGTGACGTCATGTTAAGGCACCGTGAAATGCATGCAAACACCCCTCCCACTGAATGAACATTGGCCTCCAGCGCTGTGCACGCACCGCCCACGACGCGCGCGCATGACACACTGCACTGACTGTAACAATAAGCTACGGGCACAGCCAATACTGTTTCACGTGTGCACGTCAGTTGGGGGTGGAGCTTGCATCGGTAACCTTTTTAAGGACGCCTTGGGACATGACCAGGTCCCCACGTCATATGGGGGTGACACTTTGTTTTTATATGTTGAATGCTAAACAATGAGGTGTGTGTGTTACAGTTAGTGTAACATGTGGAAATGATACTTTAAAAGCGATAAGCATCTATGATTTTGGAATCCGTCACCAATGTGTACTAATGGTTCGTCATGTAGTATATTGTTATTGGAAATAATGTCTTTGTGCACGCTACATGTAAGGCTGTCTGCAATGTTAAGCTGTATACACTCATTTGGCTAACAAATGGTGTATATTATTAATGTACACATATATAATTTGAGTAAAGGCATAACGAAATTTGTATTTACCATTCTTGTAGAAGGCAAAACTGATTTGGCTGCAACTGCTCGCTCCAGGAAGGCACAACAATATCATCCATGGTTGAGGCAACCGTTGAATCCTGAATCACACACATCTCCATGAGGGCGTCATATGGATCTGCAGTGGCTTCTTCAAACAAGACGTCCGGAGGTACGTACAGTTGTTGGTTGTTTTCACATCCACATTGGTATTGCCCATATAAGTTTTGATACATATCATAGTAGTTATGTCCATCTTGCATCTGGTCTTGATGAATGGAGGGTGCAGGTATATCAGCAGACGCGACAGTCGGTGCGGCTTCAGAGTAACTGGTATTAGGTAAAAATATGCTATTTAACAGAAGATATGTTCCATGTTCCATGGTAAGTTTAAATGATGGCGCAACATGCCAGCATCCATATTGTTGATCAAGCCGATCATGGACATGCTCAAAACATTCATTTGCGGATAAAGTGAATCGTACAGAAGTTTTAAAATTTCGTTGTTTGTCAGGTTCTTGGTAGTATGGATATTTCTTTTGGATCAAGTCATAGATTTTGGCCACAGTTGCACTTTTCTCTGGCGTTGATTCGATTGCTTCATAAATCATAAATTTGTATGATTTACGTGGATGGCTGTGCAATGTGGAAGCTTCTGCCATTTCTTCTCTCTTCAAGTGTACAGTGTCTAAGTTGAACCCATACGGATGTCTGCTGAATGTGTGAATAGTTACATGTTATCTTCGTGGTTTGTTCCAAGATTATAATACAACCTAGCAGTTATACGCCTAGGTTTTCTCCAACAAGAAATTTGTTACAATAATTGGCTGAAATTCTTTGTGTAAGATACTCTTTTCACAGGAATCGAAACTTTACTTTCGGCTTAGGCAATAAACATGTGCAAAACAACTTGACTCTTTGAATTAGAATAACAATGTGTGTGAAATCATCTACAGTGCTATGATGAACAGATTTCTGGTTACACTTAGCTAGATTTAACCATACACACACATCTCTCTCTTTGTCTCTTTTTCTGTTTTTCTCTATCTCTCTTTCAGTCTAGTCTAACCCCTAGTCCTGCCCCTAGTCCCGCCCCCAACCCCCGCTTTAAAATAAAATATATAAATAAAATACATTTAATAAATTCCTAGTACAACATTAGTTTTTGACATAAATGTATTTATTGTATTACATTATACTACAATTAGTCCTTGTTACGTGTGTGTGTGTAAATGTCGGATCTAGAAATAAAAGCCAGGTGTGAATGACTAGTTTCCTGAACCCCTTAACCAGTGTCTGGACGTCCCCGCTTCACAATATCTAAAGCAGCAATCCTGCCTGGGATCTTACCTGATCCGCATTCCCTCAATGTCCAGGTACCTGCAATCCCGCAATGTTATACTGTACATTGGAGGGGATGTGTTCCCTACCTGTCTTCTGGGTTAGGGGGGTTCCGATGTCTTCCGTGTGAAGCTTGAGTCAGATCTGGAAGAAAGCAGTATAGGTTATTTCGGTGTAGTATAGGGCAGTTAAGATATATAGGGTAAATAAGAGATCCAGAAACGGAGTGTGAGACAGACACAGAGAGATGGGGTGAGAGAGAGAAAGAGAGAGGGGGTGAGAGAGAGGGTGAGAGAGAGAGAGAGAGGGAGGGGGGTGAGAGAGAGAGAGAGAGAGAGAGAGAGGTGAGAGAGAGGGAGAGAGGGTGAGAGGGTGGGTGAGAGAGAGAGAGGGGGTGAGAGAGAGAGGGGGTGAGAGAGAGAGTGGGAGGGGGTGAGAGAGAGTGAGAGGGGGTGAGAGAGAGAGAGTGAGAGGGGGTGAGAGAGAGAGAGAGTGAGAGGGGGTGAGAGAGAGAGAGAGTGAGAGGGGGTTAGAGAGAGAGAGTGAAAGGGGGTGAGAGAGAGAGAGTGGGAGAGAGAGAGAGTGAGAGGGGGTGAGAGAGAGAGGGGGTGAGAGAGTGAGAGAGTGCGAGAGGGTGAGAGAGTGCGAGAGAGAGAGAGAGAGAGAGAGAGGATAGAGAGAGAGGGCGAGAGGGAGGGCGAGAGACAGGGGGGGTGATTGGGTGGGTTGACGGGGTGATTGGGTGGGGTGACGGGGTGATTGGGTGGGGTGACGGGGTGTATTGGTGATGGGGTGATTGGGTGACGGGGGTGATTGGGTGGGAGGGTGATGGGGTGGGGGGTGGAGGGGGAAATGAGACACTTCTGGTATCACACACACACACACACACTCCCACACTCCCATACATACACACACACACACACAAACACACACACACACTCTCTCCTTCTCCCCCCCTACACACACACACACATACTTTCTCTCTCCCCCTCCCCTACACACCGTGGGATCTCTGTGGTCTCCGTGACACCCGAGGAAGCGGCGGGGGCCCTGCCGCACCGGGAAACCAGTTGTGCAATTCCCCCCAGGAGAGCGCCATATCCCATGGAGAGAGGGAGAAGAGGCGGGGGGCAGGCCAGGTGTCCTCGGCGGCTGTCGCTGTGGGTCACCGGGTGTCAGTGAGGGGGTCAGACACGCCGGGACATGGGGGCGGCGGCAGCCTCAGCTCAGTGGCTGTTGGTGAAGGAGGAGACTATCTTCTTACACGACGGGGTGATCCGGGTCACCGACCTGGCGGAGCTGCCACGCGAGATCGGGGACACGGAGTTGGAGGTGAGATCGGGAGTGAGTGGGGAGATTTAGGGTGTCGGGGGGAGATTGGGGTGAGGGGGGGTCACGGAGGCCGGGAGAGATTGGGGTGAGAGGGGGTCACGGAGGCCGGGAGAGATTGGGGTGAGGGGGGGTCACGGAGGCCGGGAGAGATTGGGGTGGCGGATGGCCCGATGGGAGGGGAGTGACAGATGGTCCTGCAGGGGCCTGTGGCAGACAGAGGCGCGGAAGGGGCTGGCTGCCGGAAGGGGGAGGAGTGAAAGCGCTGATGAGGAGGGAAAGTATTGCTGATAGGCGGGGAGGAGGGAGGGCACTGCTCAGAGAGCCGGAGGCGAGGTAATCTCCCCCAACAACATGAACCCGCCTCCGGCTTTTTTTTTTTTCTCCAGCGCTAGCAGGGGGAAAACAGCAGCGTGAGCGGGGGAAATTAAAAAAACAAACACGTGTGCTGCTTGGGCCAATAGTTACTCGCCCAGAGGTTAAATCCACTCGCCCAGAGGTTAAATCCACTCGTCCCGGGCATGTAAATGTATGGGATTGTCGAACATTTCACGCGTTGAAACATGTGTTTTGCCACGTGGTGTTGTGGGATGTTCTGTTGCAGACATAATGGCCCAACGGATTAACACAGCAGGGGTCCCTGCTGTGTGATTCCTATCGGGCTCTGCCTGTCTGTAAGAGATGCGCAGTAAGAGATAGGTTGAATCAGTCACTCTAACTTCCCGCCTCTTGCGATCGTGGGGGTTTTATTAAAATTCTAACAAAGTATTGTAGCAGGGGGTCTCCAGAGCTGAACCGCCCAGTGGGGACCACCCGAGGGCCCCCAGACACCCGTGTGAACCCCCCGGGATGCACTGTGGGGCCCGCAGACACCTGTGGGATCACCCAGGGACCCCCGCTGGCCTGTGGTATTAATCCTGTGTATAAAAATAAATATTGGTTTTATGTGGGGCACAGTGGGTGGGTTGCGTATTGGTGTATTTATTGAAATGTAGGCCAAGTGTATTTTTTTTTTTAAATACAGGAATGGTACCTCAGGCCAGTGGAGACCCACTGGGATCACGTGAGGACCCACAGATGCCCACGGGGACCATCTGAGAACCCACGGACACCTGCAGGGAAAAACCGGGGCCTCCACAGCTGTGGATTCCCTGGGGACCCCTGGGGACCCATGGGGACCACCTGACGGCCCCCAGACACCAATGGGAACAACCCACGAGCCCCCAGACAGCCATGGAGATTACCCAGGGACCCAAATACACCCACGGGGAGCACCCGTGCACCACATTGGAGCCATCGGACACCCATGGGGACCACCTGGAGGCCCACTGAGCCTAGCAAGGACCACCCTATGGCCCCCAGACACCTGTGGGAACTCCCGGTATTCTCTGTGGGATCTGCAGACACCTGTGGGAACCACCCGGGGACCCCATGCCAGCCTGTGTTATTAATCCTGTGTCTATAAAAATAAATATTGGTTTTATGTGGGGGCACAGGGAGTGTGTTGTGTATTGGTGCTCACTACATATTTTTATCTTAATTTATGCCTAGTGTAGATGAGCAGGGGGTCCACAGAGCAGAACCGCATTGATTTCAGGTCCGGGGACCCCATGCTTCCCGAGATACAGGCCCCGTTATGGGGTGCCGGTATCTCCTATACATGTAAATGTCACGATAAAGGGACACAAGACATTTCCATGTATAGGAGATACCGGCACCCCATAACAGGCCTATATCTCGGGAAGCAGGGGTCCTCGGATCTGAAATAAATGCGGTTTAGCTCCGGAAACCCCCGCTACAATTCGGTAGTGTTAGAATGTTAATAAAAAACCCGCGATCGCCTGTGAGAGGCGCGCACTGGCTGGGTCTTATTGGACATCTTGGTCTGTAAAGAAAGAGACAATATTCAATATTAACAATTGCACCGTAAATGCATGCTGAGTTTTTGGGTGTTTGGGGAGAAAGGACATGGCATGGGGTAAAGTACTTTACTGTACATTAAGAATACACATCGCTACACATGAAAAAATTATTAAACCATGACTACAGTCCAATAAAAATGATTAAATCCTTATTTTTTGGGGGGTTGGAGGAGAAAAAGCATGCATGGCATGGGGTACAGCACTTTACATTAGGACTGGTGTTTACATTAAATTTTTACGGGTTTGGGGGGAAAGGACATGGCATGCATGGATTTTAGCACAGTGCCTTACCTCTCAGTATTGGTGGGAGAGTTTCCTGCACCAAGGGGGTGTTTCCTGTGCATTGTCTTCGCCCAGCTCCAGACATGCAAAATAGAAAAGAAGCATTAAACAATTAGATAATTTTAAAACAATCAACTTTTTTATTATTATATTAAAAACATTTGTTGCACATCTTTATTTTAAAATAAATTTAAAGCATGTTGTCGTCCAGCAAGTCCATGGACCTCCAGGGAAGAGCCCTTTTATGACTCAAAAGGCCATTGATGCTCTTACTCACGGTACTCACAAGATGCCCGCTTCACTTTGCGCTTCACTTTTCGCTTCACTTTGCGCTTCACTTTGCGCTTCACTTTGTCCATAACAGTTTTCCTTAAATTTGCAGGAAGCCCCTTCTTGGTCTAATTGCCTTTATAATTTATATTTTGGCTTCACACGCTGTACATCTCAAAACTGATGTGGTGTTTAAAATTGAACGTTGTAAATTTCTGCGGTAGACCACCACATCTGGTCTTGTATTTCTCCATGATGGTCTGCGGGAGGTTGTTCAACATGATGTCTGGGAGTTGTACAATCCTGGGTGCTGGACTGGGTGTGCTTGTGGCAGCGGGTGGGGGTAGATGGTCTGGGAGGATCTTTCCTCCTGTAGTGGCTGTCCTCTCACCCGGGTTGTCATCGACTCCAACAGAAGGGTATATCCTGGAGCTGAATGGGGTTCCCATGGTTTGTTTGGTGTTGGCACCGTGAAGGTCAAATCCAGGGATGGAGAGGGTGCACGGGGTTTTTTTTGCTGTTCCTCATGGGAGAATAAGGTGCAACACGGTCGTCCTACTGCTCCTGTGTCTGACATGATGGGGCAGGGACTCCAAGCACAGAAAGAGTCCCGCGATGTTCCTCTGAATCTTCACCATGCAAGCACCTATCCATCCTTTACATTCTCTCAAAAAAAAGATCAATCTTGGCCTCCATTCTGTCCCTGTATTGCTCAGTTGTGTTGTCAGGCATTTCAAAACCAGCATGCGAAAGACTGATCTGGATCTGGTACAGGTATGATGGTGTCATCCGGTTGAGCCTCTGCGTGGCTGGGTGGTGGAGGTGAGTGGGAGGTGTCAGGATGAGCCTCGGTGTGGCTGAGTGATGTAGGTGAGTGGTTGGTGTCCAAACGAGCCACAATGGACAAAGGGTCAGAGCAGGCATCGGTTTGGGCGATAGAAGTGAAAACTGAGGGGCGTCCTATTCGGCTTCGGTGGGTGCAAGGGCACTTGAGCGGCCCTCCCAAATAACTTCATCATCGATGACCTTGGCCATTTTCTTCTTACATACAAAGGGCCAGTATCTTTGCCTTGGGAGCCTTCTGTACATTTTCTTTAGGAACCTTTGGTTTTTGCTTTGACTTGGAAACAGCTGCCACCATTCGCTTTCTTGTGGTTAGGACAGCAGAAGCAAGCAGGTTCCTGCGTCCGTAGAATCGGGGTTGATCCATGGAAGAAGATGGAAAATGCACAATACAGTATCTGTACAAGAACTTGTTCAGATAGTGATCAGCGTGCGGGAGGCTATGCAATTTGTGTCATCTTTTATGCACAGTGTCCCTGGGGGCATTTGCTGGTGGGCATGGCCATGAGCTACAGGTGTTAAAAGTGGGCGTGTACTTTACCTGTAGAGGAACTGTACATTATAAATACAAAATCTCTTCTATTGAATCAATAGACATTGAATATACATCGAATACACATCTAATGGACTAACATTCTGATTTATTTCTTCAGACGTATGTTTCTGAGCTGAATTTCTTCCATCAAATGCTACAGAGTTTAAAATGTAATCAGTATGTCTGTGAGACTTTATTAGGCAAACCCCTCACTTAATTGTTAGTCAAGTGGCTGTGTTTTAGAGTACTTAAGACCATCCAGCTAAGCTGTGTGTAACACCTTAAAGTGTCACATCTAAAGTGTCTGGCAGAGTTAATTTTGGAGTTGAATTTGGAGGTGAAGATTTGAGGAAGATCTGGACTATGCACAACAACAACAACAACAACTTTGCAACTGTGAGAAATTAACTTTCCAAAAGCTGTGATTCTTTGTACTCTTTCTATACCCCAGTACCTTGGAAGTCTCTCCTCCTGCATTTTACTATGCCCTCCCAACTGCTTTTGCTGTTTACTGGTTCCTCACTCCTTTGTGAACGTCTCTGTTCTCTCCAACGTCCCCACTCCCCACTGCACCATTATTTATACACGTCACTCCTAACAACTTCTTTACCCCTCAATAAAAAACACCCACACAGATCCTCTATTCACACCCTCTATCTACTCCTTCCTGCTGCTGAGGATGTCCCCTAAGCCTGAAGCCAGACATACACACCTGATTTCACCCATGCCTCTCTGTCATCTCTTCCCCTGTAAAGTGTGTTAACCCTCTCATTTTAATACTGACTAACTTTAAAACTTGCCCCACAAATCAAGCATCCCAATAGCCTGGACTCATGGTTACCGTCACACACCCACAGTTACTTCTACCTCCCATTGTGACCAAGCACTGCCATCTACAGCACTTACTCCCTCACCTACTGTCTCTGTAAATTCCCAATCAAACCTCTTAGATTGTAAGCTCTTCGGGGCAGGGATTTCCTTAAACTATTGTTTGATTTTGCTGCACTTATTGTATTATTATATTTTCCTGTACTGTATTCTTTGTGAAGCGCTGAGTACACTTTTGGAGCTACAGAATATAAATAAAGACATACAGTACGATATACATTCCCCTGTGCTTGATTTATTTTCTAAAGCACAGCGATGCCGAGAATTTATTTTTCAAAGGATCTTAGCATGCGAATACAGGATGTGTACAAGAGAGGACACGGAATTGTACTTATCAAACTCTGGTTACTTACTTCGGCATCAGTTTAGCATATACTATACATATGTCTACTATCATGCCCATGGACAGACTAAAAGTGTGAAGTGGAGTCCCCCAGTTTAAACAGAGTACTGTAAGGTTTTTATTTTTCTTTCTGCAATTATTTAATGCTGCATGCATTTCAAAAAGTTAAGATTTTTTTTTCCTTTTTGTCTTTGAATTTCGTTTTGGGCCTAAAAATTACAAATGTTAGAAGATGAGAAAAAAGCTGTCTGAAAAGTATCAATCACTGATTGCGTGTAAATGTCTTCATCAGATTTGACCATTTATTAACAAAAGAATGGTTGATCAGTGAGATAATCATTCTCGCTTTTAGCAATGCATGCTATTACAGTCTGTGGATACAGTTAGTGGATCTAGCCCTAAATGTGCTCATTATTGTGCCCTTTGGAAAAAATGTAATCTCATCTAGCACTGGGTGTACAGTGACAATGCTTATCCAATAATTACTCTGTCAATCTCACAAAAATATGCTATTTGTCCTGATTTGGTAAACAGCTTATCAGAACAAAAATACCTGGTCACATTCCATTTACTGTAACTTCTTATAACAAATATTATCGATATGCCATTACACAGTAAATGAATCCATCATTAATTAGCAATATACAAATGCAATTTATTAGAAAAAAATTGTAGTCCAGACTAACACAAACTGTCAGTGAATAAAATATCAAATGATAAGGAGCACAGAAAGAAAGAAATAACTTTAAAAAATAATTTCCTCAATACAAGCTTTATTGGATACTGGCATATTTTTTTCTCATATGAAATGTCCCTTCAGTTTGGAGCTCCTGGTATGAAGTTAGCGATTTGATTGGAATATTTCTACAGTTTCATATTCTATGAACATATACTGTAAATGTCAACCAAATTTGCTAGTTATTGTGCACACAAATTGAGTCAGAGTACAACACACTTTTTAAATTATTTTCTAATATATACTCAGAAATAATCTTCCAGTTTTCACCTTTAATGTATAACATTTTAAGAAAAATTAACAAAAAAAGTGCTGGATACTCAAAGAGCAAAATACTAACATTATATGAGTCGAACTCATGTAGGCTTCTGACGGGATTGTGGCTTGATCACATTACAGTATGTTTACCTGCCTTTAAACAGTACTTTACATAGAGGGCATAAGTATACAAAATAACTGAAAAAGTTTAACAAAAGTTTGCTCTATGAAGATTATTAACATCTGGTTTTATGTTCTCTGGATGAAATATTCTATAGGGCTTTTAAGCAAACATTTCTAAAGTGCCTGACATCACAAATCTAATTACACCTGAACTAAATACAGATCTCAAATTAATCACTTTTCTGATGAGGTCTCAAAAGGGAATGTGTCAGAAGGTATTGCATATTAAACAAAAGTAAGACAGGTTAGCTGCTCCTCAATATTTAATATGGCTTTGCATTTATATATAATTTGTTACACCTCTTGATAATAGCTTGAGGGTCGTCATTTTAATCAATCATTTGAATACTCTTTATTTATTGTAGAGTTTCTCTAAAATTAATCATACCCCCTACCCCTCTTCCTCCTTTGTTACTACATGTATATTTTATTATATTTTTTATTTATGTAGCACAAAAGATGGGCAAACCAGTCCAAATCCGTTTCCGGGATTTTTCCGAATTGCCATTCAAAATCCGTTTCAGCGTGTAAAATCCACTGGCGGATTGTTATAGTTTCAATCAGCGCAGATTAATCCAAAACTGCGATTGGATACAATCCACTGGTGGATTTTAACAATCGATCCATTGATTCCGCAATCAGTTGACTGATTTTAAGAATCCAATCCGGGATTTAGCAATCAGCATTCGGATTCAGCAATCCATAAATTGAATTCTGTAAATTCGTTCATGGGTTGTGGAATCAGCAGAGTGTATTGGTAACAATAATAAAAAAAATCTGCAATACATGAATGGCCCTTTTTGAGATCCGCTGCGGATCCTAATCCTCCCAAAAATTCATCCATCTCTAATTGTCAGTGACTTGGAGAGAGAGAGAATTGGTAACAGATGTCCCTGTGCCTGAAAAACAGGAATACAGCTCTGAATTTAGGTAGAGAAGTAACTGTCTTGCCATCCTGCTTGTATTTCCTTGCTTGAAGTGCAGAAATAAAGTTCTATAATACTGCAAATCCTACGTACATTGGTCATTTATCACTGAGCCTTTATGTATACTGTACTGGACAATCTCCACTATACCCCTAGTGGATTTGGATGAATCAACTTATTTTTAATTATTAATTAGAAAATATGTATCTCTCATACACAGCACATGCTAATCTATGGTTGTTTCCAAACTCCAGTCCTCAAGGACTCTTTTTAGGCTATGTTTCTCGATTTGTGACAATTTGTAGGTCATAGAAATATTCACTGTTGATTTTGATTCCTTTTTCTTCCTAATTCAACATTTTGAACAATTCTTCAAGTATTGATGTGAAAAGCTTTGGTGACATGGTGTCTCTCTGTCGCTCACCCTTGATTATCCTTATCTTGCTTAGAAAAATAAAAGAAAGAAACGCTAACACCCTATTCTTATAATATAGCGTTCTCTATAAATCTTATCAGATAATGGGAGATTACATACAGATAAATTGGTAAAACAGTCCAGTCTTTGATAGGAATCCTAGTCCTAGTCCTGCTCCCTGAGTCTGTAGGAGGGGTTTCCAAATCCCTCAGAAGGAACTGTGTGGAAAAGGTTGGTCCTCTGGCACATGGATCCAGTGATAATCCGAATAAATACAGGAGAGAAAAAAAGAAAAAAAGCACTGATATAACACTATTTTATAAATTAGTCTCTCAAGTATTTGAGTGTGAGACAAGCACTTACATGTGCATCTTGAAAAACTTCCAATAAAGAACATCCGTCTTTTTGGTCTATCTTGCTGAAATGTTAGCAGAACCACCGATGCAGGCGCCGAATCCTTGAGACACCCACCGCTCATTACACCAGAGCGCCAACTGTGTGATCCGGGACCTGGGAGCTGCATGCCTGCAGAGTTCTGCCACCCACTCTGATAGTCACCAAACACCATCTTCCAAGGATCAGGTGAAGGGAAGGCAGGGAGTTCACTACCACCGTCAGAGAATGATCGACTCTGATACTCTGCGGAAGACAAAAGCCGGATTGTGTCTGGTTGAAGTCTCCGGTAATACGAACCACTAAAGGGAGAGGAACAGAGACCTTCTATTGTGCTGGAAAGCCTTGTATTTAACATGCATACAACTCAAGATGGGCATTTGTGAGTGTAAAATTTGCACAATTGTATTCTTAATGTTTTCCTAAATGTTATTATGCTATGGCATTTTTGTATCTGTTTCCTAATTAAAAGGGTTCAGCAAGATTGACCACAAATACATATGTTGTTTATTGGACGTTTGTCAAGACACACATGTAAGTACTTGTCTCACACTCTAGTACTGTATATGAAAGACTAATTTATAAAAAACGTATTATATCAGTGCTTTTTTCTCTTTTTCTCACCTGTATTTCTTTGGATTATCATTGGATCCATGCGCCAGAGGACGTCAGTCTTTTCCACTAATCTGGGCTCTTTTCCAACCTTCTTCTCCCAAGTAATGCCTCGTGATAAGTTATATCTTGCACTAAGCAAAAACACAAATCACAATGTCGTACTTGTAGATTCTCGGCCACACTCTCTAAGACGTCAGAGTATTGTGAGATTATTATAAAGAAAGGTCACTCAGAATTTGTATAAGATAAGGTTTGTCATTTATTGTATCACAACAATAATCAGAAATATCACAACAAGCTACTTGTAAGCTAATGGCTAGCAGTTACAGTATGCTAACAATCCATTCCTAACTATGCAGAGATTATATAGCTAATATGCATTGTCATACTCACAAACAAAAAGATATTATGATAGGTCAGCCAGTCTCAGCTAAGTCTCATCTGTGTGGTTCCCCACCTCGGTTCTAATCAATATGGAGTCACGCAAACTTATATAGCATCTTACTGTTTGCTGCGTACGTGATATGATATCATACTCTGTGGTTACTGACGTATGATGTTTACCAGCATTTACTTATGATGTGTTTCAGCATCTACAGTTTGACCACATGCCTAACCACTGCTTGTTTACCCCGAGTTAGTTCCCCTTTTATGTGTAGCTACCTATGTCCAAATATCCTGTTCACTTTGTAGCAAAACAACCTATTATTTCTAAGACAAAATAGCTAGGATTTTAACAATATGCTCTAAGCTATACTAGGCCTTATAATGATACTATATATGTACCTGTGACCTGTATTAATTTTGCTATATGCCATAAGATACTTGTAATCAATAACACCACCTTATCTTGCTTTCCTTTTTATCTTAGCAAATAAACTGGTGAATCAGACTGCTCACCTATGTAAAGGGTCCCAGAAAATCAGGTGCAAAGGGTAAGAGTTAACAACAAAACAGAAAACCCAAAGAAATAGGGTCATAAAGCACCCCTATATTATGCACTCATTGCCTGGTGGGTAAAAGATGGCTAGATTAGCCTCTGGCTCTTTTAGATGCTTGATAGGTATATAGCAATCAAAGGTGATGGTCTAAAAACTGAAAATAATAACATTTTAATACATCATAGTAATAGAACACTCAAATATTTAAAATCATCATATAGAATCCTCGTAGTGGAGTCCAAGGAACAAAAGGTAAGTATATATGGTATTGTTACTCCTTAATAGGTATAGGGTCCTCTAAAGCTGCAGACTTGTACAGGATTATAACGCCATGAAAAAGACCTGTATAGTAGCAACAACAAAAATCACTCTATTAGCGCTGTTGTATTCAAACGTATGGTGATGAATTGTTGATGCCAGGGATAGCATGAATGAAAGGGTAAATATACAAGGATCATAAATTCACAGCTCTATGTAACATAATTGTAACTCAAGTACATTGATACAAAAGTATCCACTCCAAATGCTGTATTGTCTCCCTGGTGTCTCAACTGAACTGGAACGCTCGGATATATATGGCAGTGAATAAAGCTATCAGTGTAGCCTGCTATATTACTGTAGCACAGTCGTTATTTAGCTGTTACCACAAAAATCTCCAAACATGATTATAATGGCTCCAGACAGCAAATAGCTAAGACACTCAGCCGTCAGACAAACAAAGACATAACTATTCAGGACATAGATATCGTACCCATTGTGCCCATATACAAGCCGTTCTCTGTGTGAGTCGTGTAGTAGCAGTCTGCAGCTCCCTCCGTGACGTCACGCACGCAACGTCCTACTTCACCAACACGTGTTTTGCGTGTATGACACACTTCATCAGGGGTAGGAGTCTGTTAAGCTCTCCTCCTCATGTCTGATATATACCACAAGAGCCTGGAGGCTCGTCATTAGATAGCAAATAGGCGCAGTTAAAGGTATAGCCCTATCAGAGCAGGCTAACTCTAAATGATTAGTATCACGGACCAATTGTAAATTGTAAATTAAGGAACATATTCACTCTTAGCCAAATTACTGATAGAAGGCACTCTTATACCATAGTAGGTTTTCCAGTATTTAACTGTGTGTGAATAAAAATCATTTATAAGCTTGGATAGAAAAGCATTATATTGTAGAACAATGTAGAAATGTAGGAATGGATTGAGCATTAGGAGATCTGCCCATAACGGTCAATACAGATCAATGATATTTTTATGACTGTATCCCTTGATCACCATAATCATATTGATTAATACTTATGGTTATACATTAGGAAAGATGAATAAAAGAATCCCTCATTTAAACCGTGAGGTGACTGGGTCTGGAGCTGAAATATCCAGTGACACTCTCGTTGAAGCAATCTCTTATCCCAGTCTCCTCCCCTGGGATGGCATGGGACATATTCAATAGCAGTGAAATGCATGACAGCTTTGTTACCTTGGTGATGTTCTATAACATGTCTTGCCATAGGGGTATCAACTGCATTTCTAATGCTACCTACAGTATGTGTTCCAAAACTCTTGTTTTAAACGCTCTGTGATTTTTGCCTACATACATAATTCCACAGACACATGTCATGAGGTATATTACACCACAACTCTGATAGTTCATGAAATCTTTAATTGTATATGTTTTTGTGCTTGATGAATTTGAGGAGGTCTTTGTATCTTCATGTATTTACAGGCCTTGCATCTAGTGCAAGGAAAATAGCCCTGAGGTTTTTCACCCAACCAGGTCTTTGAGGATTGTGTCTGGAAGTGACTACATACAAGGTGGTCTTTCAGATTCTCACTTCGTCTACAACCCGTACTTGGAACATCATGTAGAATGCCTCTCAGATCCATATCTTCAAGCACTATATGCCAATGTTTATTTAGAATATTTTTGATGTCTGATGTAGCCTCCAATAAACCTTATGATTTTTTCTGTATAGTCTACTTTTTTATTGTAAAGCAAAGTGTCTCTTTTGGGATACCAAGGCTCTATAGTAGGCCCTCTTAATAATTTTCCTGGAATATCCACGTTCTGTGAATCTCTGGGACATAACTATAGATTGTTTTTTGAAGTCAGCAATTGAGGAGCAATTGCGTCTTAAACTTAGAAATTGTCCCACAGGTATATTATTGGTTATGTGCTTTGGGTGATGGCTAGAGGCCATTAACAGAGTGTTCATTGAGGTGGGCTTTCTATAGATACTTGTTTCTATCTTGCCCTCAATTGTCTTGGAAATCGTGATGCCTAGGAACTCTATAAGTGTATCACTCACTTGATTTGTCAGTTTCAGGTGTGTGAGTTGGTATTCAGCACTTGAATAAACTCTTCAAGAAGTGATTTGGTTCCGTTCCAAAACAGAAGGACGTCATCTATATACCTGACCAACAATACTATATGCTCTGTGTACCTTTCAAGGATCTCGATGAAGACCACCGTCTCCTCCCACCAGCGTAGATATAAATTTGCGTAGGTGGGAGCACAGGTGGTCCCCATCGCCGTACCTTGTATTTGATGGTAAAGGTTTTGTCCAAACAGAAAGTAATTGTGGGTCAGGTTGTAGTCGAGGAGTGTAAGTACAAGGTCACTATGTAGCTTAGTATCATCACCTCTGGCTCTCAAGAAATGGGTGATTGCCTGCATCCCATATGTATGTGGGATGCTAGAAAATAGCCCCTCCACATCTAAACCCACTAAAAATGTCCCTTGGTCTAACGTGATGTTGTCTAGTTTGACCAGTAGCTTGTCCGGGATGGGAAGGGAGCGAAGATAGCAGGGATACACCATGAAAAATAAAAAATAAATGCATACAATAGTGTAATAAGTTCTTTTCAATCTGGATAAAACATGTATGTCTTGGCTCTATAGCAATGCCTACTTACAGCAGGTCAAAAGGTAAAAAGCATTGATCTACACAGCAGGTAGAAAGGTGTCAGGATCTTCAGGAACAACAGCCCAGGTTTACAGCATAAGAAATCAGCACCTCAGCTCAGACGTCAGTAGATGTGAGTGGATCAGAGACATGCAAAAGAAAGGCAGACCATAGTGTCGATCGTGCATAAAATTTATATAAACAAACAACAAATTTTAGGAATTGTACTCACATTGTGTACATAATCATAGTTCACATAAGGCTTTACTTGAGGCAAATGGAGTGCTGGTTCAGTGTGGAGCAGCTCACCGGGGATCTTCTCCTTAGACTCACAACAGACCGGGTGGGAGATGGCGTCTGACGTCACATCCGCTGTTGGGGTGACGGCATCCGGTCTTGGAGGCAAACGGTGGGGGAACTCAGCAACTCTGAAGCCTCAAAGCCTCCAAGAGTAGAAAGAGCAGCTGCAGCTGCAGCAATGAAAGTGGCTCTACTCGTTTCGTCGTACTAGACAACTTCCTCAGGAGCAATGAATAATTCTCAAATGAGTTGTGGGTTTATATATACTAAACAGCTGAGGTGCTGATTTCTTATGCTGTAAACCTGGGCTGTTGTTCCTGAAGATCCTGACACCTTTCTACCTGCTGTGTAGATCAATGCTTTTTACCTTTTGACCTGCTGTAAGTAGGCATTGCTATAGAGCCAAGACATACATGTTTTATCCAGATTGAAAAGAACTTATTACACTATTGTATGCATTTATTTTTTATTTTTCATGGTGTATCCCTGCTATCTTCGCTCCCTTCCCATCCCGGACAAGCTACTATTGAAAGGAATCTGTACACATTCCTGGAAGGTTGAGAATTTGATCAGTGATCACCTTGACACATTTTATTTTGAATTTTAATTTTGTGCACTATTTTATCACAGATTGGGTGTGGTTAGCGCCGGTAACAAATCACTTTAAGTTCGTCTAGTTTGACCAGGACATCCTTCGTGTCTCTGACATAAGTCGGAAAACCAGATACAAAAGGACGTAAGATGGAGTCTAGAAATACGCTTGCATGTGATGTGATATTGTAAATTCCCGACACAATTGGTGTTCCAGAGGTGTAACCCCCTTGTGAATTTTGGGAAGACAATAAAATGTTGCTAGCTGTGGGTTTTTAACTGGCATAAAGTCATGTTCTAGCTTGGAGATAAGTTTGCGTGTAAGACCCTCTGACAAAATCGTAGTTAGTTCCTTCAAAAAAGTATTAGTAGGCTTAGTTTTGAGGACTACATAGCACGTGGTATCCAACAATAGGCATCTACATTCAGCAACATTGTCATGTTGGTCCATAATCACAATTTTGCCTCCTTTGCTGGAAGGTTTCACTATAATGGAGTTATCGATTTCAAGATCTTTAAGGGCTTTTCTCTCAGCAAACATAATGTTTTGCTAACCCTTGTTTGTATATCACATCACATGTAAGCGTATATCTAGACTCCTTCTTACGTCCTTTTGTATCTGGTCTTCCGTCTTATGTCAGAGACACGAAGGATGTCCTGGTCAAACTAGACAACATCACGCTAGACCAAGGGACATTTTTAGTGGGTTTAGATGTGGAGGGGCTATACATATGGGATGCAGGCAATCGCCCATTTCTTGAGAGCCAGAGGTGATGACACTAAGCTACATAGTGACATTGTACTCACAGTCCTCGACTATTTTAAGGAAAAGGTGGAATCCATACGGCAGAACATCCCCTCTGTTTCTTCCTCCCATCAAAAACCTCTTCCTAACTCTACTCCTGCCTTCCTTGACTCATTTTTCACTGTCTCAGAGGAGGATGTGTCGCTGTTGATCGCCTCTTCTCCCTCTACCACTTGCCCTCTTGACCCCATTCCTTCTCATCTCCTAAAACCTCTTGCTCCTACTATAATCCCTACGCTCACACACATTTTTAACTCCTCCCTCTGCTCTGGAACCTTTCCATCCTCCTTCAAACATGCAACAGTCATACCATTACTCAAGAACAGCAAGCTTGACCCTACCTGTCTTTCTTACTATCGACCTGTCTCCCTCCTGCCTTTTGCCTCTAAACTCCTTGAACGTTTTGTATTCTCTCGCTTCCTCCATTTTCTCAACACCTATTCTCTCCTAGACCCTCTACAATCTGGCTTCCGCACTGCTCACTCCACGGAAACAGCCCTCACTAAAATAACTGACGACCTCCATGCTGCCAAAGACAGAGGTCATTACACTCTGCTCATATTACTTGACCTCTCTGCAGCATTTGACACCATGGACCACCCTCTTCTCCTTCACATTCTCCATATTCTTGGTATTCGGAACAAAGCTCTATCCTGGATCTCATCCTACCTCTCCCATCGTACTTTCAGTGTCTCGTCTGCTAACAACTCCTCCTCCTCTATTGATCTCTCTGTGGGGGTACCCCAGGGCTCTGTCCTGTGACCTCTTCTCTTTTCTCTGTACACACTCTCTCTCCTTTATTCATCTTTCCTATAACCATAAGTATTAATCAATAGGATTATGGGGTTTCAGGGATACAGTCATAAAAATATCATTGATCTGTATTGACCGTTATGGGCAGATCTCCTAATGCTCCATCCATTCCTACATTTCTACATTGTTCTACAATATAATGCTTTTCTATCCAAGTTTATAAATGATATTTATGCACACACAATTAAATACTGGAAAACCTACTATGGTATAAGAGTGCCTTCTATCAGTAATTTGGCTAAGAGTGAATACTGTATGTTCCTTAATTTACAATTTACAATTGGTCCGTGATATTAATCATTTAGAGTTAGCCTGCTCTGATAGGGCTATACCTTTAACTGCGCCGATTTGCTATCTAATGACGAGCCTCCAGGCTCTTGTGATATATATCAGACATGAGGAGGAGGGCTTAACAGACTCCTCCACCTGATGAAGTGTGTCACACACACGAAACACGTGTTGGTGCAGTAGGACGTCGCGTACGTGACGTCACGGAGGGAGCTGCAGACTGCTACTACACGACTCACACGGAGAACGGCTTGTATATGGACACAATGGGCATGAATCTATGTCCTGAATAGTTATGTCTTTGTTTGTCTGACGGCTGAGTGTCTTAGCTATTTGCTGTCTGGAGCCATTATAATCATGTTTGGAGATTTTTGTGGTAACAGCTAAACAATGACTGTGCTAATAGTAGGTAATGGGAAATGAATCCCTGTGGGTTCTACAAATGTCTCTGCAGCGTTGTGCAATATAGCATGGGTATCCAGGTACGAGTAAACTTCTTATGCAGTATATAAAGTCCTGAATGCTCACTTGATAGCCATATTATAGTGTAATAGAGTGGTATGCAAGCACCACAGCAGGTGTGTGAAATGTACCGTTACTGAAGAGAGCACACCCCACACCCACTTATGGGACGGCACCCCTCAACCCATAGGCATGAGACATGATAATGACATTTAATAATGGAACTGCAATCATAAAAATGAGTAACTTACAAGACTTTTCTGGACTGGTATAGCGTGCCTCCTTCCAATAGGATGAATCCAAGTAGAGAAGAAAGTGGTGGAGCACTGCTGAAAAAATGAAAGGGCTGGAGGCTGCTTGCAAATAAAAAATGCTTTAATTTATGGCATTAGTAGACCGGGCTACAAAAATGGGGTACCTCTGACGCGTTTCGCGCTGTAGGAGCGCTTTATCAAAGAGTAACCTGCGTGTATGCAATCTCTCATTTATATATGCCAGAGCTACATAGCCTGTTCGCGCCAAAACAGGCCCCTCCGATCACATGGTCGGGTGTAATTACGGGTGCCCGTGTAGGCAGGGACAGCCCACCCAGCTGGTGCACAATAAACCTAATTAAAATTAATTAAAAACAAGCTAACTAAATCGTCACTTAGCTGAGTCTGAAATCTGCAGATCATCTCTTCTCCCCACCCGGTCTCCTGTCTAAATCCAAGATGGCGATCGGAGCCAGATATCTATGGAGGCCCTGGATGGACAAAAAGATCCGACCTGCAGATAGTGACTTCAAAGCAAAAATAACTCTAACAGCCTGATATTTGAACACACAAACAATATTGAGGGTTCATAGCACCAAACTGTATTTGTTTGACATTTCACTTTGTGTTACAATTATGTTTACATACAACAGGAGACACGGGTGCCCAATGCTACATCAAATTGACAAAACATATATGTAATGAGTATAAAGTTTAAATACTTGAATAATAATAACTTGTTTTTTTAGTTAAACTCTTTGGCCAAAGCGTCGTAAGCCTGCATACCAACGTCAAGGTAATCCAAAAATGCAGGTCCTAACACTAAAACTGTGAACCCTTCCTGTTACCTCTGTATGAGGGGAAGGAACTGCAGTGAGTCCTGTCCATTTCAGCAAGCTGCCAGAACCTCCCAAGTTAAAAAGGTGGGGAGGGGCGAGCTCTGGGGGGAGGTGCCACCTAACCTCCATAGACTGATACCAGTCAGAAATTAATTAACACACATTCCCAGATAGCTCAAACTCCTACATCCACCACATGGGCATGAATCTATGTCCTGAATATATATTTATGCCAAAATGAGCGCTTTGGCCAAAGGGTTTAACTAAAAAAACAAGTTATTACTATTATTATTCAAGTATTTAAACTTTATACTCATTACCATATATGTTTTGTAAATTTGATGTAGCATTGGGCACCCGTGTCTCCTGTTGTATGTATACATTTGCCACGCTCAGTAGCACTCATTTTGGCATAAATATATATTCATGATATGGTGGATGTAGGAGTTTGAGCTATCTGGGAATGTGTGTTAATTAATTTCTGACTGGTATCAGTCTATGGAGGTTAGGTGGCACCTCCCCCCAGAGCTTGCCCCTCCCCACCTTTTTAACTTGGGAGGTTCTGGCAGCTTGCTGAAATGGACAGGACTCACTGCATTCCTTCCCCTCATACAGAGGTAACAGGAAGGGTTCACAGTTTTAGTGTTAGGACCTGCATTTTTGGTTTACCTTGACGTTGGTATGCAGGCTTACGACGCTTTGGCCAAAGGGTTTAACTAAAAAAACAAGTTATTACTATTATTATTCAAGTATTTAAACTTTATATTCATTACCATATATGTTTTGTCAATTTGATGTAGCATTGGGCACCCGTGTCACCTTTGTGATGATCACGTTTGGATTTATGGTAGTAACCAGAAAGATTAAGAGTAATCCCTTTCTTCATCTGGGGATTGTGTGTGCTGTTTGTTTATATATATATATATATATATATATATGCTTTACAAAGAATAAAAACAATCCCACTGTTTCTTCTAATGTCAATGAGATTTCTAAAATGGTTTATGGGTTACTAGGATAAGGGATTGGCAAATTATTTGTACAAGTTTGAATCCCATGCAAATTCTGCATTGCATTTACTGTATTTGCAAGCGCAAATATTTTTGGACCTGAGACTGGACAATTTGTTTTACATTGGTTTGAGCGATGTTGTCGCATTTTCGAATGGAAGAATACTGTACTGTATGTTCATGCCTATAATAAGATCCATTATGCGATATTTCACTATCAAAATGAATAAAACGAAGCAAATCATTTCAGCATTTGGCAAATCAAAGGTAAAAAATAATGTCTGTTTAAACGAAAACTAGCTAAAAAAATCTTCCGCGGATTACCATGCTTTCACATGGATGTTTCATTGGAAACAGCAATGATTAATATTCACGGGTTCAAGAATGTTTGGAAAATGTTGAGGGATTCTTTGCAAACCGAAATTGGACATACAGTATTCACCCATCTCTAACTAAGACACACTATAAAAACTAACACACACTGTATAATTGTTAGAACATTTTACTACAAAAATCTTATCATAAACTCTACTGTATGTACATGTTTTATTTTCTTCCCACAAGAAAAGGTATGTTTGAAACTTAAATACGTCACAACAATGATGCAGTGTGATCCAGAAATTGGCAAAGAGACACCATGCTGGCTTAAAGAATTGCTATGTTAGGCTTTTGACATTTGAAAACCAATATGTACTAGTGAAGAGCTGTCTTTCATAATTGTTCTGAGCGCTCAAGTTATCAAATAAGCAGAATGTAACAAGTTTGAGAACTTCTGATTCATATGTAATCTTGTTAAGTAATAGGCAATATCATATAGAATGTTAAATGTGTATATTTGTGTGTGTACTTTTTTTGGTGCTGGAATGCCTACTCTCAATGTTACATTCATGCTTGATGCACTTATCCCATCTACATTATATTCCCTGTATTGTAATTGTATTGTTATAAAATTGTGAGTGCCTGCTTGGTGTTATAAAAATAAAAATATACATACATACATACTGTACATACATACATGTACATAAAGCACATAACACCTATTCAAAATATATACTGTAATGCCAGTAATGTACTGATTCAGTGGCCATTATTCGAACACATCACGGCGCCAATTTTGAGTTCTCTGCTTTTCCCCATGCAGCATGAACGCAGCCAATCGCCCCAGGCACCCGCGCTTATAGCGGATGTTTTGTTTGAATTTCATGGATTCTGTTTTATCGTTTGCAATAAAATGGAGGAATTGTAATGTGTACAGTACTGTGCAACTGTGTCAATTTCATGTTTTTAAAAGCCAGAACACTAAAATTTGTTTTTCTGCACTCGCCGCGCTTGCATTTTAGTGCGGAAAGGCTGGAATTCATCCCGCGGTTTCAAATCGGGATTCCGATGTACATGACGCGTGAAGTGTTTGAATAACGGCCGCTGCATCAGTATGTACACTGTAAGAAGAATGTAAGTTAAAACTGTATACTATATGCTTGCCATTAGTTAAAGCATACAGCATTTCCAATTGACCTGTTGAAACAACACATTTTATTTACCAAAATTTTTTTAGACAATAATCCTCGGAATTGATAGATCTGCAGTAAATAAGAAATTTGATTAGAAAAGGAAAATAATGTTCTTACTTTGTATCTTCTGTTGCACCGGAACACTGTTCCGGCGCTTATTTTTATAACTGGAACAGCATTCTGGCAGTTCTGCAGCCACGTTGCCAAGAGCAGAGCTTCTCAGTGAGATGCCCAGCAACAGAGGGGATCTGCTCCAGCAATCTGAGCCCATAAGTTAGGCCTAGTCAGAGGTCGGACTCAACATCCTGTATCACCCTTTTTGGTGGACCCTCTTCTAGCACCAGCTGGACACTACGAAGCTCCACAACAACATTCCCCTTTATGGCCTGGGGGGCAGAGGGGGAGGTTGTAAGAATGTAACAATGTTAAAGGATTAAGAATAAAAATGGAGGGGAGGGAAGTACAAGAGAGTAAAACAAGATAGGAGGGAAGGGGGTGTAAGGGAATAAAAACACAGGGCAGGGGAATAAGAGAGTAAAAAGAAAGAGAAGAAAGGGGAGAAAGGTGTAAGAGAGTAAAAATGTAAGTGATGTAAGAGTAAAAATGGAGGGGACGGGAGGGAGGTAATAGAGAGTAAATATAATAAGAGGGTGGGGTCGTAAGGGAGTAAAACATAGGGGAGAGGAATAAGAGAGTAAAAAAAGTGGTGGAGGGTGTAAGAGAGTAGACATTGAAGAGAGAGCAGAGAGGTGAAAGAGGTGTGTAAGAGAGTAAATATGGAGGGAGTGTAAGTAAAAATAGAGGTGGGTGTAAGAGTAGCTATGGAGGGGGGAGGAGAGAGATTGAAAGAGGCGGGGTGGAGAGAGTAAAAAAGGAATAGGGAGGGGTGAAAGAAAGAAGCTGGTGAAGAAGGGAGCATGTTGGAGAGAAGCTGGTGAGGAGGGGGTCATGTGAGAGAGACGCTAGAGAGAAGGGAAGCAGGTTGGGAGAGTGCATTGTGGAGAGAAACAGGTGGGAAGGGGCATAAGGTTGAGAACACATGAGGACAGTGACTGTGGGGGAGAATCCGGAGAGGAGAGGGACATAGGGGTGGTGAGCATATGGGGAAGAATCAGCAAGCAGGGGAGCATGTGGGGAAATGATAATGAGGAGAGGAGTAGTGGTGAAAATCTGGTGAGGAGAGTGGCATGGTGGGAGAAGCAGGTGAGTAGGGAGCATGCGAGGGAGAAGCAGGTGAGAGAGGGTGCATGTTGGGAGAAACAGGTGAGGAGGTGAGCATGTTGAATCCTGAACAATTATGTTTATTGTGTTTACTTTATTTTACTTGGATTTTTTTTAATGCAGTGTTTAGGATGGTGTCCTTTGTTACACGTATATTACTTAATTACACAATATGATTTAAAGCAGGGGTGCGCAAAGTTTTCATCCTGCACTCCCCCCCTTCCTGGTCTCCCCCTTATCGCACCTCCCCCCCCCCCCCCACCAGCATGGTCTGGCGTCATTTTACTCCATGTTGCCATGGCGATGTGTCGCTGGATTTTAAGGTAAGTGAGGTCAGTAAATTTCACAGAGACCTCACACAACCCCCTTCATTTATTTTACATGCCTTTGGGGAAGTGCAGGGCCTCTGTAACGGCCGAACCCTCCCCTCTCCCCCTCAGAATATCTTGCTCTCCCCACTTTGCGCACCCCTATTTAAGGTACTGTAATTGAGGCTTTATTATGGTTCTCTAATACTGTACATGGGGGAATTCATTCTGAAAATATGTTTTCATATAGATAACGATTTCTTCAAAGTACAGGTCTCCTCAAAGAGAGATACAAAGTAGAGTTCTACTAACAAGTTCATAATGAAATTCTCCTTTAATGTGACAACCAAGAACAATGGAAAGACCATGTTTCAGGTCCCTTTCATTAGGTGATCACCTGTATAAAGTGTAACCTGTAATACCCCATAAAGTAACAATATAAAAAAAAAGAAAATTACCCCCTTTCATTACCTTAGTGGCCAACTACTAAGGTAATGAAGGGGTTAACCCTTCATGCCACCCCCACCACCCGAGAATCCTAACTACTAACACCAGTACAAATACTCCCATCTCCTACCACTCTACCATTAAATGTACTTGTTGTAATGGGATGTATTTATCCTTCTGGTCTATGGAATTGGTTCAGTTTTATGCCAATTCACTATATACTGACCTGAAAACCTAGCAATTATAGCCAGGTAGATAGACAGCAACATTCAATAAAGTCACTATTTAAAAACATACCAGGAACATAGTGGTAGTTCTTAGAGAGCAAAATCCTAGTCAGTTTCTACTGCAGTAGTTTAGACCAGCAGCTGATGGGTTAATTAAAATTAACATGTGAAGCTGCAGAGTAATTACCATCTTTTAAAAAATCCCAGTGCAACAGAGGATCAGCACACAGCTAGAGCTACAATAGTAGCAATGTGGACTTAGAGGTACAGTAGTGCTTCCATAAACGCTAAGTAGCCAAGAGACCTTAGGATATGTATGACCAGTATATGATTAGTCAAAATACAACAGTGTGTTAGTTTAACACTACAGTTACATAAGTAGCCATATAGACTTCTGGTGATGAAACTAAGCAAATAGGGTAATCAGAAATCTCTAGTGCTTCCTTACCGGGTAGCACACAGACTAAGAAGAGCGCTACTGTCTGAGTCTTCCTAGACATCCTGCTCCCAGCCACAGTTCCTTTCTGTCAACCGGGTGTGCTGCAGTTTTCTGCCTACTCTGGGGTTCCTCTGTCTGTCTGTCTCCTCGGTGTTCCTGTCCTCTGTCCTTAACGTTTCCTGTTCCTGTTCCCTTGCCTTTGTAATGTGTCCTGACTTATGCTTATGCCCATGCCCATACTTCTGTTTCTGCTCTGTGGAGTTATGATTACTTATTAAAGGTCCTTGCCTATGTACTGGCTTGTACCCTGTCTTTTTCCTGCTTTTGAGTCCATGGTCTCAGTTCCTGCTCCCCTGTCCAGTTCCTGCTCCTGCCATCCTGTTGCTGACCCCTGCCTGGACCCTGATGATCCTGATTGCCACCTGCCACTGACCCCTGCCTGGACCCCGACGATCCTGCTTGCCGCCTGCCACCAAACCCTGCCTGTGACCCCAATGATCCTTGTCTGCCATCTGCCACCGACCTCAGCCCATGACCCAGACCATTCTTCCCTCTCTTCTGTTCTGGCCACCAAGGTCCTACCCCTCCTGAAGTCTCCTCCATGACAGCTACACTAATAGCACAGTGCCCATTCCAAGCTTCTGCTAATAGCAATATATAGTTAGACTTTAAATAAAAGCTGTAATGGGTATAGTTTTATGGGGATTTTTTAACTAAGGAAGTAACAGGACCCCCCAAATGCTCAGACCGAAACTCTGTGGACTAGATTGGATGACGCAATGATGTCATCCATGTGACATGATGCATGTTTCGCTTCGCTCAGGCGCTTTTTCTTAGGTAAACTGTGGTGTGGCTGGCAGGGGATTTAAATAGCTCCTGGTGGCTATGGCAACATAGCCATGCAGACCTAAGAACACCCTCACAGACTGCCCAAACCATGGATTTGGTCATGGCTTTTATGTACATTAGTATCAGAGTATAAATTTACAATATAAAAATTACTCAATTGAAATTCATTAGTGGTATTAGTTTGACAAGTACAGTAGTAAGTAACAGACAGTAATAATACATGGTTAAACTAATTCTGTGTTTGCATTTCTTGTGTGGTATCTAAATCCATAAAAATATATGGTAGGGAGCACAAGGTAAGTACCATGAAATAAATGAAAGCTACAAAAAGAATTGCATATATCAGATTTCCTACACATGATAAAAGAGCGTATGATTTATGGTATTAGGAAGTAAAGGAGAGGGTTCAAATCCAGACTGTAACTACAGCTATGAAGACTTACTAAAGTAGTTAGTAACCATTAAGTACCTCCAAGTGTATTAAATAAAAGGAGCAAAAACAAAACCATCTTTAAGTCCATTTGGGCTGAGAGTGTGGAGAATATGGATCCATCTAGCCTCCATTTTAAGGCCTGTTCTGTCTCATTTTAGCTCAAGACGACGAGACAACATCTGATGTGGATTTAACATGGGGTTTAGGATTGAAAGAAAGAAGATAGAAGATTAAGAAAATAAGAACATAATAACAGATGAAGATAGAAGAAGGAGAAAGGAGATTTTGTACCTGATGCTGTTCTTCAAGGAGGATGGAGATGGATTGCGGGTTATGATGTCACGGGTCGAGAGCTCCCTGATACGCTAGGATTTGGAGGGTGAAGACTTCTAAAGGTTAGATAAAAATTGAATGTATATAATTGTCTTTTTTCAGGTTTTTTGATTAAATGTATTTATTTTTATGTTTTTGATTGCCCATTGACTGCTAATGTAATAATCTTTGTACTTAGAGTACAGATAAATACAGTTACAAGCACAATTACATGCAATGCCTTTTTTGGTAAATGCATGTTTTGAATTGATTGTTATTTTTCCTATTTCTGTTAATTGTTTTGATTAAATTGTTTGGAATTTGGATGGCTTGTTTTTAGTATATTTTAGGGTTGGTTAGCGATTTAATTTAATTACATAGTTACAAAGTAGAAGAGGTTCAAAAAAGACGTACGTCCATCAAGTTCAACCTATGCTACATTTACAGATACTTTATCCTATATCTATACCTACTTATTGATCTAGAGGAAGGCAAACAAAAAACCCAGATATCCAATGATATCTCATAAGGGGAAAATAAATTCCTTCCTGACTCCAAGAATTGGCCACCGGCTGTACAATACAGGCAAATCGGTGATTGGCTGGCAGGAGAATTCCCACTTTCTGTTAGGCTGTAGAGGTTTGTGAATGGGACACTGAAACCCATAAGAAACCTTGCAGCCAATCAGGACAGCGGATTCCAAGCACCAAACCATCAGCGGCAAATTCAAAGATGCTCTGTGAAGACGCGAGCCGTCTTCAGAGATTTTGAGTCAGAAAAGTTTCTAAGTCCCGCTTTTTGAGAACGCAGCAGTCGCAGCTGGGATTGCATGCCGATTTGCGTTCCAGGACTTTCATGAGTACCTCCCGGTCATTGGAAAGGGCTCCTACAGTGGTTGTTTGTGACAATTTCGTTCAACTGAAGATTTTATTCGTTAACCCCGTTCTCAGTGTGTTAACCCTTTATATTGTGTAACATTGTGTGTATGTCTTTTCCTGAAATAAATTACAATTTATTTTACCTCCTTGCTTTGCTCAATCAATGATCCTGGTATAAAAGGTGTTAATAAACCTGGTCTCCCGTGACATGGGCAAATGAGCTATTATCCATAGCTGGATAATAGTAATTTTCCCCATTACTGTACTGTATGTGTTGGGGAGAGAGGGGTTGTTGGGGGGTAGATGAAGTGGGTAGTAGGGTTGTTGTGTGTATTTCTGTTTATTGTGAGTAGAGGGATTGGGTGAAGGGAGTAGTAGCCTCAAGGATGGATGTTTAGGCCACAGGTTGGTAGCTGGAGGGGTTAACCGCTAAGGTAATGAAGGGGTTAACTCAACCCGCAACCCCCTCCCCCCCCCACAAGGCCTAAGCACCCACTAAGGGCCAAATAACACCTTCACCCACGCCGCTACCCATAATAAATATGGCACTGGTAGTTAACCCCTTAATTGCCTCAGCGGTTAGCTACTAAAGTAATGAAGTTGTCTGTAAATGCATTTTTATTGAATGGGATCCATGATAATTTTAATGGGTATAAGCTCTGGATAATCCTATGCAGGAAAAAAGCATCTCCCCTCCTGAAATCCCTCTCCTGCTTCCAATCAAATCCCGCATCTCACACTCCATTCTTCTCCTCACTTTTAAAGCTTTACACTCTTCTGCCCCTCCTTACATCTCAGCCCTAATTTCTCCCTATGCACCATCCCGATTCTTGGGTTCTGCTCAAGGATGTCTTCTTTCTACCCCCTTTTTATCTAAAGCCCTCTCCCGCTTTAAACCTTTTTCACTGACTGCCCCACACCTCTGGAATGCCCTTCCCCTCAGTACCCAACTAGCACCCTCTCTATCCACCTTTAAGACCCATCTTAAGACACACTTGCTTAAAGAAGCATATGAATAGCACTGTGGATATTCTGAACACATGATACATAAAGCTTGGCCCCCTGCAGACGCACTTACCAGAACTCCCTCCTACTGTCTCTGTACGTTCTCCCTACCTACCAATTAGATTGTAAGCTCCTCGTGGCAGGGACTCCTCTTCCTTAATGTTATGTTTATGTCTAAAGCACTTATTCCCATGATCTGTTATGTATATTATCTGTTATTTATTCGATTACCACATGTATTACTACTGTGAAGCGCTATGTACATTAATGGCGCTATATAAATAAAGACATACAATACAATACAATACAATTTGTTTTTCTAAGTCCTCTCTCACCACCTTCTCAGCAGCTTCTCCCCAGCCTCACGCCTACTTTTCCTTGCGTGAGGATATTGTGAAAAACTCACCATTCTAGAGCCACAATTAGGCTTAATAAACTAAATTGAGGCTACTAGAATAGCACAAGTTTCAAAACCTGCCGATAAGTGGCTTATTGCTGCTCACCCGGTGATGTGTTTTGGACAGCAGTAAAAATTGTCGATTCATGCCTTTATCGCCCACTTATCGAGGCATACTGAATAGCAGTAGGAATTTTGGCCGAAAATACCTCGATAAGTGAGTTATCGAGGCTTATACTGTAGAATAGGCCCCTTAGTGTTGTCATAATTTGAAAACATTTTTTAAGAGGTGATGTACATACAGTATTTGGAAGACGAACATCTATATGACCCCTTGATTTGAGATCTGTCAAGCCAGGGTGTATGAGTTGATGGGGTATAATGGCTATGAACCAGAATATCATTTAAGTTCTTTGTTCTTCCGCTCACTAGGTAAGGTCTTTCTCAGGACTTTCTTAAGTATAGGGTCTTGCAACAAAATATACCAGTGTTTCTGCAGGATGACAGATATGGAGAGAGAGAGGAGGAGAGAGAGGAAGAGAGAGAGGAAGAGAGAGAGGGAGAGAGAGAAGAAGAGGGAGAGGGAGAGGGAGAGAGAGAGGAAGAGGGAGAGGGAGAGAGAGAGAGAGATATTTCAGAGTCTTTTGTCCTCCTGGGTAATTAACATTTCAGTTGTGGGGTTGACTAAACACATAGCAATAAGCAAACACAGATGTTAACTCTTAGCACGCTGGTTCTGTGCAGAACGGAGAAGCTCTTGGGAACCCGTTCAGGCGTCTACCTTTTGGGGTGACATAGTTGTTGACTGAAGGGTTTCAGATAGATGGGCAAACTAGCATCTGCAGGTTTATCTGAAATATAAATGAAAAGGATTTTACCTGCATGTTTGGTCGGTAAGAATATACTAGACCTGTGGTTTTTTTGTGAGACTTATTTGTGTTGGAAAAAATGTGAAATCCATGTAGTAAATATTTTTAATACAAAGGCAAAAGCCGGGAGAAACTACTTTCTTCAAATCTTTGCATTGCAATTTGAAATAGATTTGTATGAATTTGTACTTTTGTCTACCCTCTATTTAAATCTATTGCTATACTATTAGCCCTTCAAGCACCAAATGCCAAGCATACACTGAAAAGGCTAAGCATTCAGGCTATGGTTATAACTTATACTGACAGTTTCAACAAAACCTACAGTTGCAAAGAGATTCTGAAGGAATTTGTAACTCATCATAGAAATATGTGAACTTGCAAAACATCAAGTCAAAATACTTTTGAGTTCACTGTATGTTCTACAATATACAAACACACAAAAAAACCCAGCAGTGAAGCAAAACATCCACCACACTGTGACTTACTAAATTGATTTGTATTATTCTTGCGCAGAAAAAAGGACACAACATGTTTTGGTATTGCAATTTCTGTACATTTTGGTGTCAATCAGTGAAACACCTTTAGGTGCAAGTTGAAACAGAAATAGCTCATCGACATACAATGTTAAATTGTGTTAGATACAGTGCCTATTGCTTGCTATCTACTGCATGCTGTGACTGCACTCAACTAAAATGTCAAGCCACAAATCAAAGACACAGGATTTATTGCTGACCCAAATTAACAAATTTCATAGATGAGAAAATGTTTACAGAAAAAATATAATGTACTAAAAAAATTGGTCTGTAATGTCTTTTGATTATTACATACTGTAACCTCTGACAGATCCAACTGAGCAGAAAAGTTGAGATGGAAAGTGACATTTTACTATCTAAAATGTCAAGTTTACATTGTTTTAGCTTTAATAATGGTAGCTTAGTTTTTTATAAAGTAAAAAAAAATTTGTGACAGCAAATACACTATCTTCCTTTATTTTTTATTCATCATTACTAATATTTTATTTGTAAATGATGCTAGCAATGTACATAAACATTTGCACTAGAAACATGCATGAAAATATACAGCACATATAAACACAGAACAAGTATAGGACTTGACATAGTCCACATACTGTAAGTAAACAGTTCAAGAATGGACTTTATTCTTACAATATGAGTAATAAAAAGATGTGTAAGTTATGTTGCAGGAGTAGTTTTTATTATTTTCTTTCCTACACGCAGTAATATGGTATCAAAGGATATGAAAAATTCAGGCATAAATCTAGTGGCGGATTTCACTTTCTGTTGCCTGTAGTCATGGTGGCGGCCCTCCTACTGAGTATTTTACGTTATGTTACCACGTTGTCCTGACAAAGAGACATCCTGATGGCACATTACACTGCGTTGTCATGACAATGGACGCCACGCTGCATGTGACGCTGTGTTGTCATGACGACGCAATGCTACAGGAGTTGGCCTGTTATGGAAAAGGTAAGACACACACACTGATACAAAGCCCCCCCCAAAAAAACAAAATTTGACGCTCTCCACTACAGCCTACTCAGCCTAATGGGAAATCCACCACTGCATAAATCTCATTTCATTATTTTACACTTGGAGAATGAGAATTTATTACAATTTATTGCTTAACATATATCATGCTAACACCACAAAGTGATATTGGACGGCGCTTACGACACAGTGTATCATAAAGTGAATTTGTGTTTATAACCTGAAACGTCTAGTGGTTTATAACCTCACAACAGTGTTGCATGGCGTTAAAGTGAATGGTGTCTTTATATATACAGTGATTTAGATTGGGTGTAAAGATGGCTCATACACCTCTGGTGAGGACTTGTTCCCAAAGTTCCCTTACACGTATATCTCTCCACAAGTTCCAAGGGAGCATGATTAAAACCAAAAAAAGAAAAATAATATAGTGCACTTCTGATGTAACAGGCTGACTTGTAAAAGAAAACTAATATGGATTTTCTACTTACCAAAGGTAAATAAGAAAGTTCTTACTTACACTTACCTTTGATAATAGAAAATCCATATGAGCCAAGTTTTCTTTTGCAAGTCAGCCTGTTACATCAGAAGTACACTATATTATTTTTCTTTTTTTGGGTTTAATCGCGCTCCCACTGGAACTTGTGGAGAGATTAACATATATCATGACATGTTAATATTAACCAGTTAATTTACACCCTTTCCAAAATGTAGTATTTTAGAGTTCAGTATGTATGTTGCCAAGACAGGACACTGAAATTAATACAAACATGAGATTTAGGTATTGTAGGAGTAGATCCAGAGAAGGCGTTAATTTTTTAACGTTACCTCCATTTAACATATCAATATCAGTAATGCTAAGGTGCTTAGCACTATGATGTCTTCCCATTCACCAGAAAAATTGCAGATTGATCCATTTCAAAAGACTTTAGTACACAAAATAATATATTATTAAACACAGTAATATCACTGTGTGTAATTGTCACGGGAGACCAAGACTTATGCACACATTAATACCGGGATTCTGGGCTGAGCATACAAGTTGAGTAAATTAAATTGTAATTTATTTCCTTTCAGACAAACACACAAATCTTTACAATACACTGGATAAAATACTTACTGGGATGGGGAAACAAAATCAAATGTCCTTGGAACGAAACAAAGTCTCTGGGTACCCCTGCACGCATACAAGTGGGTGCGCAAATTGATCCATGAAACAGTTCCTGGCTAGGGGCACAAGTTGCCATCCCTATATCTCCGCCAAAAGGAAAAAGTTTGTTCAGTCCTTACAGGACTCGTTCGGGAACCCTTAGCTCTAACGAATTCCAGAAGAGGGGCACAATCCTTGGTTACGATATAATTAAACCCTCACACTCTGGAACCGCTAAAGATCGAACTTGGGGAATCAGATGAAATCTTCAGATGGAACTGCTAGGAACTGGCAAGCAGGCATTTTTATAGGCATAAGGGTCCTATACCTAACATGCACAACCAATCCCGCCCGTGGGAACATTTCTCCCCCCTATCCCCGACTTGCCAGTACTTTGCAAAAAGGGCAGAAGTTGCCTCCCGGTTTGCATGGAGAATGTGCTAACTTCATACCTAAGCTCCTTAGCATAACGGGTCCAACCCCTTATCTGGCGACACTAAGTCTGTGGTTTGGCCACCAAGTGTGAAGTGCCGATACTCCACACAGGTATCTGGTACTTACAATATACCGGCCATCCTAACACCTAGGATCTCTGAGGCTTTTCAATTCCGAACTTCTCATAGACACTGAGGCACCAACTCTCCAGGGTGCCTCTGAAGTATGGAGATTCAAAATCCCGCTGCTCATTCACCCTTAACATATTTGCAAGTTAAAGGATTGATTACCGGGCTGACAGAAAAAGTTTCCTGTCTTCACATTTAAAACCAGCACTGAAACACATTGTATTCTTTATATATGGTTTCTATCTTTCTAAACAATATAAAACCAATAGGTATGTGTGTCATCTTTTTCCAGCTACCTGGGATCCAAAAAATAGATTGCTAGCTAACTCCTAGTGCAAGATAGCACTTAATTGGATGTGCTGTGATGTGGTCTGCGGTTTAACCTTGTTCCCACGTCAATACGTTCAGCTTAAGTGGCTAACGATACCGGTGGATATATTTTGACAGAAAACAACTTAACCTAGACTGCAAACCACTTATCCAATTGACTTTGCGGTTTAGAGGTCTACGGTTAGGAAGTGATATCTATACTTCAAAGCGGCCACCCATACATAGGCACGCTTCTTCACTTAGCACTGGGTTCAGAGGCTCCACCTTGTGTCACAAATAGAGTTGGCACATTTTCATTCATTCAATTCCACAGAAGCTAGCGGCTAAGCTGCAAAATAGGGCCAATAATGTAGTGTAGGGGAAAACATGTTATGATGGGGACAATACAGTTTAACCCCTTCAGTCCCAACAGGGATTAGGGTTAACCAGCCGGGTATAATACCTTTATTATTGGCCTGGTTAACCCCCTCCCGTCACAATAATAAATATATAATAATAGATTAACAATATATATACAATGGCGAGAAAAAGTTTGTGAACATTAGGATTTTTACATAATTCAAACCTAAGGCTGAGTTTATAGTAATGACTACGGTGATGGTGTTTTGACCATGTGATGCCATACAGTATGTCACCGTCGCTATAGCTATTCTTGCACTGAGTTGCAGGAGACCTCGAGAGGGCAACAGGGGGCATGGTTCATGACGTCACCTGAGCAATTTGCCCTCATTTACCTCTCCAAATCCAGGGGAGTGAAGAAGGGAACCATAAAAAATAGAAAATCTACATAGTGCAATAAAGCTAAAACAGTGAAAATAATCAAATAAACTCAAAAATGCCTATTCCCAATAGAGCAGGGATTATAAAGCAATAATGAGACCAATCCAGTGTTGATAGCCGCCCTGGGTGATCTATGATGGTAGTCAGAAATCTCGTACAAAGAAATATAAAGGCATAGTGCAAACCACACACAATACTTTATAAAAAAGATAAACAAGGCTCACAAATGGAGGCTTACTATCTTAAGGCAGAAAACAGGCAAGAATAGTGTAGTGGTGTGGTACAGTCTCACCGCTATTCGCCCTCATTGGCTGAACCGCTCCCGTGATGAAATCAGCAAGTCTTACAGATTAAAACTAATTTTATTGGGAGTGAGATGGGGGATAATATTGATATCAAGGCACACCTCTATAAATGAAAAAAATATATCTAAAGATGAGATGACCAATTGGTGTAATTGTGGATAAAAAACAGATACCAAGAGGTCTGAGAATCCTTAAAAAAACTACTTTTGAGACAGACCCAGAATTTACTATTGAATAGAACTGTGCTCTTGAGACTTGATCTTTTACATTGATGAAATTATTGATAAAGTTCAGAGAAGAAAAAGTACTTCATATAAAAAAGGAAATTAAGGTCAAGCTATTCTTGGGCCTTATGTGGACACGACAGAATTTTTACATATGGATGATTTATTTAACAAGAGGGTGGAGACTTTTGAGAAGGAGATCATCACTAGAAAGAATGTTAAGTCCTTACATGATGAAGATGACTATCCTAATGGTAGAATGAGGAACTGGAGAAGAAATACACATGGGCAATATGGACAGGGTGAAGACCGTTCCACATCCCATAAAAGGGATTTTAGGCCAAAGAACCCCCCAGGAGATTCCTTATTCCATTTACTTGGGGAGAAAGAGGTTGGATCCAGGATCACTGTACAAGTTCATTCTAGTGAAGAAGAAAATAATAAATTTACATTTGCTTGTTCTACAGCTAATAGATTCTCTTCACTACAGACAGATAATATAGGGAATGATCTTGATTACAGATTATCTTGTGATACTAGCAGAGGCACGAAACCTAACAATTTAGGTCATGATGATCAAGGTACCCGTGCAAGGGGCAGCGCTGTACCTGCTGCAATCATGAATTGTTAAGTTGTGTCTAATTGAATTTTTTCATTTGTTGGGGTGAGTAGCTTCTTTGTAGTATTTTACAACAAAAAACAAGGCAGCGCAAATATTAAAAAGACCAGCAGCCTATGATATAACTCTGACACCCTATGTCAGATAGAAGGATAGAGAAAAGGTTATATCTGTGGCGCTTAGCCTAGAGAAATGAATATACAACCAGATGGAAGTTAATGTCCTCTGGGCTCTCCTCATGAAGACGGTCAGTCATGTAAAAAATATAAAAACAAACATAGTGTAATACAGTTAACCTACTAACATACAACAACACTAACACATGTGGGACAACGAATAGCTAAGACAAACAAATGACTGATTAACATAAATAACATTTAATACAACAATTCAATATAATAAATGAACACTAAAAAGATATATGTGCACACCAACACTGGCTAAGCTAGCCGCTTACCAGACTTATATGGTAAATACTGTAAGCAGTGGATAATTCAGAGAGTATCCCCTCTCGTGATGGCAGATGTCAGCTCCCCAACTCAGCAGCGATCCAACGATAGGCAGGGGCTTCCGAAGGGGTTTTTCCTTCCCTGACTGCATGGACCTCAGCTGGGCAGGCACGCCGGACCGCGTGTTACAGGAGCAAGCGTCAACATGTGCGCAGCAGCAACGTTGAACGCGAGCAGGCAGCAACAGGCATCCGTGGCAGATAATGTCCAGCCAGACACAGGGCAATCTGTAAACAGCTCAAAGGCTGCAATAGTCCGTGGAGCTGATAGTCCGTGGAGCTGGTATGGATGTGGAGGGTACTCTAACGTCAGTAGTGCACACGTAGACCACCCTTCTTTGTAGTATTGGTATTTTCCAATAATATATTGATATATTTCACGTATAGTTGCTTTATTATCATCATGGAATGCAATTGCTAGAAAAATCATATTTTTATAGGTATCTTCTGGACGTTCTCGAAGGGTAGATGGACATGCCATGTCTAATACCATGACAAAATCACTTCAAAATGCATTATACAAGAAATGGTAACTTTTTATCTATGTTAAATGTTGTCACAATACAATGGAGAATGTGTACGTATAATATTCTCCCACAAGCAGATGCATGAAGTTACTGGCTGACAAAATTCTTGACCATATAAATGTCTTACTTAATAAGTGTGGAGTATCATAGTCAATATAGAAAATGTTGTGCCTATAAAATATTTATTTAAACTTTTGTAATTGTCCTTTGCAATTTCAGAATGAAACTATCGTTGTATCTGTTATAGCTATATAGTTCTCTCAAAAGTGTGTATTTTTTAACGTTTTTACTAGAGAACAAATATGAATCAAATTAAGTGTAAATATTTACTGCTGTGCCAGCCTTTATTTTAAAACTTCTCGGATACGTAGCGGTTGCATCTTCTGAATTCCACACGCAATAAAGTGGGTATCCCCGCATTCATGCCGCATTCATGCCGCATTGGCGCCGCCCAGCACCCGCGGTTGATCCGTAGTTGATCTGTTTAATTATATTGGTTCGGATTTATTTGGGTGCAATTCTTCACGTATCCGCCTGGTGGCAGATATTCATGAATTCTAATGAATTCTATTGTGCTACAGTAATGTATCTACTTGCAGGTGTTTAAAAAAAACCACAGTGGTCCATTGTGAATTGACCTTGTTACTGAAGAAGTTACAATACTGTATCAATTTAGGAGTTTCGTAATAAAAAAATCAATGCACAGTGTCATTTTTACATAACTGTACTGGATTTCTCCTGTCCTGCAATGAGTACACCGTAGTACATGTGCAAAAAGCCCGACATAACGTACACTTATTTAATAATTAATTCATACAGCAGATGATAAGATGGCCACAGTTGGTCAAATTTATCAATATTTTATCTCAAATTATGACTTTTACAAATTTTCACCAGATGCTCGTGTGTGGAAGCGTGCAATAAGGAAAAAAATATGTATCAATCCGTGTTTTTATCATATTGCTCCTGCACACGGAGTTAGAGCAGGGTATTGGTGTGTGGTGCCAGATTTTTCCAGTATCTTTGATCATGGAGACTTCAAAAGGCGAAAGGTCATGATATATGTACAATGGGTTACAATCTCATGTGTTATACAATGAATAATGTGTGCTTCAATTGTATTAGAAATGGGCAGAACAAATGATATGATGTGGATGTAGTATTCATTGTAAATTGAAACAATGTATGTATAAAGTAATTGGTTATAATTGGGCACTACATAATTAATGCATAAAATTCCATTACAAACATGCATTGTGTGTAATATTATTTGTGTATTTTATAATTACCATGTGTTGAAAGCATGTCATGTTTGGACATCCATGACTGGATGATGTTATAAATGTTCATGTTTTAGCAACATGTACTATGTGTTATATGTGCATGGTCATAATTTGTAAAACAAATGTATTCATTTGTAAAAATAGAACACTAATTTGACCATTTGTTGTTAATACACAATAACAGCAACAACAACCAATAATACTGAACATTCACGCTGTTTACCAATTTTTGGAATAACATTTGTGGATTCCTGTGTTGTGTTCTGGGTCACGATGGCTGAAGGTGGGTCTGTAATGGAAGTAGTAGGCGTGGTCGTTATATTTGGATGCTGGTCTGGCATGGATGTTGTTGTGGTCATGCTGGTTGAAAGTGGTTCTGGCATGGGTGTTGGTGTGGTCATGCTGGTTGAAGGTGGTTCTGGCATGGGTGTTGGTGTGGTCATGATGGTTTGAGGTTGGTCTGGCATGGGTGTTGTATTCACAATGTTATGCCATAATCTTGTGTCTATGATGTATCTGAAGTAGTTTAATTCGCCTTCTTAGTGGATGTGTGTTCGTGTTTTAACCATGTGGAGGAAGGTGGGCACCAATATTTCCTCTCTCTTTTTCTCTTATGTCCTGTTTTCTGTTTTTTGGCAGGTGGTTGGTCAATTTCTACTTCTGGAGACGCCTCTATGCCGGTTTGTGGACACACTTCTGTGTGTGTGTGTGCATTGAGGATTCAAAATCTTGTTCTGGAGTAGATTCCATTTGTGGTTCTGGACACGATTCCATTTTTTGCTCTGGACACGATTCCATTTCTTGCTCTGGACACGATTCCATGTTTTGCTATGGACACGATTCCATTTGTGTTGGTGGCGGACATGGCATTCCTGGGTGTGGAGACACTTCTATTATTTGATCGCGTTGGTCAGTAGATTTCGCCAGAGAAAATAGTGCTCTCTTTAATGAGCCTACATAGGCAGCAGGAAAGAATGATGATGCCAGTACAGAGTACCAAAGGTCAATTTGTTTGACCAAACTAGAAGCAATGGATTCCATGAACTGATTATGTATGGTGAATTCGGCACTATTCTTCATCAAAATGTCTTTGACTGTCGATTTTCTCTCACCATTTTCTCATGAACAACCATCACTTGCTAATGACGTAATACCTGGCTTTGCATTAAACGTTCTTCTGCTCTTTCAATTGAATCCAAGTGCTCCTGGTGGGCAGGATCAAAATTCACAGAAGGACTATCCATTAACGATAAACACGGATAATCCATTGATCCGGATATTCTTCCAGGACTCGTTATATCTGTCAAAAATAATATTATAACAAAATTAATTTATTGCCATAGATTAAATGACCATCACAGTTAGTTGTTCCAATGCCTGCTGATTAAATGTGCAATAATAGCTTCTATTTGACACGAAATAACATTCTGAAGTCAATGGATTATGGACAATTGTGCATCACTATTGTATGCCACATGGAAACAGAAACTACTTCATGTAATGCATCTAAATATCTAACATTTCTGTGATGTAATCATTAATGATGTTGATTTAAGACATCATCAACACTATTTATATATTGCTGCTACATCACGTGTATTTGTATTTAAGTAGAAAGTCTCTCTATTTCAGTCACACTTTCAACTTTCACAAGGTCATATGAAAGTGTACCTGTGGCATAGAAGGTGGTACACTATTATATTATAGTATTCTTTGATGGGCTCACCTTCAATTAATGGTAATGACTCCTGTGATGCAGGAGATGCCATTTGTGAGGTGACCTGGGATTCAGTGGATTGCACATCTGATCCGAGCAGGGATGCAGGGCACACTGTGGAGTATAGAAATGTATTTTGTTAATAATCAAGTATATGAACGTTTAATTATTTGTTACATTCATACCTAACATTATTAAATTAATTTAAATATTTGCATAGGTGATACTTTAATTGTGAAAATAATCACCTGTTTATGGTACATAGCAAGAACGTTTGTACGTAACAAATTAAGTATTACAAATATAATGTTCATATGTTATCATATAATGTTAATTTATATACTGTATGTATGAAGGGGTTAGTAATAGTGCAAATTATGAAGCACATAATAAATATAAAACAATGACACAAAATAAATTTGCCATGTATTATGAAGTAATAACATTGTTAATTTTTAATTATTCATAATTGATGAAAGTTTTGTGAAAACAACAACCAAACTTTTACTATGAAATTGTTTTCATCTGCAAAAATAATTACCTTTGGGAAACGGATGATCATATACACCGACATCCCAATCTCCTTCCAAGCTTTCAACCTAGATGGGCGGCAATCTAGCACTCAACTGCTCCTCCCACTGAGTCAAGTTTAGATTGTGTGCAGGAGGTCCTCCCCCTGTGCCTGAAGCATGTAAATGTTGTGTTTGTAATTTGGATTTCAATTTTCTTTTGATATCGTCAAACCTCTTGCGACAGTTATCATGACTTCGAACTTGATTACCACAGCCAGACACAGACACATGAATGTGTTACCAACATTTCCTTTTCACCAATGCTGATGTCTTTCCTTTAAATATTCAAGAAAATTACCTTGATCATGGACATATCTTCAAATCTGTTTAAAATGTTAAAAAATGTGTGAACTCAGCTAACATTTTTGATATATGATGTTTGCCAGAGTGTATGTTAAGCACATGTATATAGAAACTATTTGTATGCATACGCCTACAATTAATGTATTATAACTATAATATTTAAATACTATTGTACAATGCATCTACTTGTAACATAGTTACATAGTAGACGAGGTTGAAAAAAGATGTACGACCATCAAGTTCAACCTATGCTACATTTAGAAACCGATACTTTATCCTATATCTATACTTACTTATTGATCCAGTAGAAGGCAAACAAAGAACCACATTGTTATATCATCCAATGATATCTCAAAATGGGAAAAATAAATTCCTTCCTGACTCCAAGAATTGGCAATTGGATTAATCCCTTAATCCACATTCTTCCCATGTTTATTTATTTGGTATATCCCTGTATACCTTTCCTTTCTAAAAAGATGTCCAAACTTTTTTTGAACAAATTTAGTGTATCTGCCATCACAGTCTCCATGGGTAATGAAATCCACATTTTAACTGCCCTTACTGTAAATAACCCTTTCCTTTGTTGCTGCTGAAATCCCCTTTCCTCTAACCTAAAGGGATGCCCCTGAGTCCTTTGTACTGCTCTTGGGATGAATAGTTAATTTGAAAGCTCCTTGCACTGTCCCCGAATATATTTGTATATAGTTATCATATCCCCTCTTAGACATCTTTTTTAATGTAAATAAATCTAGCTTAGCTACCCTCTCCTCATAATTTAGATTGTCCATCCCCTTTATTAATTTAGTGGCTCTTCTCTGCACTAACTGTAGTTCCAGAATGTCTTTTCTAAGGAGTAGTGCCCAAAATTGTACTCCATATTCAATGGGTAGTCCTACTAATGTTTTGTAAAGGGGCATAATTATGATTACTTCCCTTCTATCCATTGCCTGTTTAATGCAAGATAGGATCTTGTTTGCCTTTGCAGCTTCTGCATGACTTTGGGCACTATTGCTAAGCCTGCTATCTAAAAGCACTCCTACATCCTTCTCCATCAACGATTCCCCCAATTTATCCCCATTTAATTTGTAAGTCGTATTTTTATTCTTGCATCCCAAATGCATAACATACAGGACACCTGCAAGATCATATTGAACCCTCAAAATAACAACACCATATTTATACGCATACAGGTGTCAAAGAGGAGTGCTACTGAGTATGGCGATATATATTTAAAACCAGAGACATGTTCTGTCTCTGGTTTTAAATCCCAAATTCATAACGTTACATTTATCTGTATTCAACCTCATCTGCCATTCATCTGCCCATGTTTCCAGTCTCTCCAAGTCCTTCTGGATCGAAATTACATCTTGCTCTGATTCTACTACCTTACACGATTTAGTATCATCAGCAAAGATGGAGTCTTTGCTCTCGATGCCAACATCAAGGTCATTAATAAACAAGTTAAAAAGCAGGGGTCCCAGTTCTGACCCTTGAGGTACTCCACTCATAACTTTAGCCCAACCTGAAAAAGTTCCATTTATGACAACCCTCTGTTGTCTAACCTTCAACCAGTTTTCAATTCAGGTGCATATATTATTACTGAGTCCAATTTGCCTTATTTTGTACACCAACCTCTTGTGTGGAACTGTATCAAAAGCCTTTGCAAAATCTAAGTAGACCACATCAACTGCTTTACCCTGGTCTAAATTCCTACTTACCTCCTCAAAGAAACAAATAAGGTTAGTTTGACATGATCTATCCTTCATAAATCCATGCTGACTATTACTAATGATTTTGTTTTCCATTAGGTTTTCCTGAATATTACCCCGTATTAAACCTTCAAGTAGTTTCCCCACTATTGAGGTCAGGCTTACAGGTCTGTAAATCCCCGGTTATGATCTAGCTCCCTTTTTAAATATAGGCACCACATCTGCTTTACGCCAATCTTATGGTACTGAGCCTGTGGAAATTGAGTCCTTGAATATTAAATGTAATGGTTTGGCTATTACTGAACTTAACTCCTTGAGAACTCTGGGATGTATACCATCGGGGCCAGGTGCCTTATTTAATTTAATTTTTTCAAGCTGCTTATGAACTTCTTCCTCAGTTAACCAATTGTTCATTAATATGGAGATTGTGGCTTTCTCCTGCGCCACTACTATTGAAATTGATTCTTCCCTAGTAAACAGAGCTACAGAATTTCCTTATCTCCAATAATCTGCCTGCCCATCTCACACTGAAAGGGTCTTATATTTTATTTTCTCATTTTTTTGTTATTAAGGTACTTAAATAACTTTTTAGGATTGATCTTACTTTCAATTGCAATCCTTTTTTCATTATAAATTTTTGCTAATTTGATTGCCCTTTTGCAATTTTTGTTACATTCCTTATAATTCTGATACAATGTCTCCGTCCCTTCTAACTTAAAGTATCTAAACGCCTTCCTCTTCATGTCCATTGTCTCCCCTACCTGTTTATTTAGCCACATTGGTTTTGACTTATTTCTTTTATACTTATTGCCCAAGAGTATTTGCTGATAAGTGTGCTTTTCTAAAAATATTTTAAAGACTGCCCATTTCCAGTGGCGACCAACTTTGTTCTAACTTGGCTAGCTCGGCGAATTTCAGAAGATCCCGGTGATGTGCGGTTTTGTGTCGTTTTCTCCCGGGGTGTATTGCGTTATTTTTGCGGCTGTGATTTAAGAATTTTATTCCCGCTGGCTGCAATACTACAATGCCGTGTAAAAACGCATGTGGGCGTTTGCAAGCTGTTGTCTCTGAAGTCTAATACCTTCGCGGTTCAACCTACAGTATACAGTCTGTGCGTGCGCGCGCAGTAATAGTACAATTGCATATTTAATTTATTTTAAAGTACATTACTGAACTGTACATGCTCGGACCCTGTTGGGGTGAAGTGAGGGGGTTCCTAACATTTGGGGGAAAATGAATTTTAATTCTATGGTGAGTACTGTCTTGTTGCCATACTATTTTGGTGGGGCTGGCTGGGTACTTCTTTAGGGGGCTGACCATTACTGTACATTAAAATTTTTCTTTTTGTTTTTCATCAGAAAAGAAAACGGCTAATGGGGGGATTTCGATGGATAATATTGTACTGTATGCTGATGTTTTCCGGCCGTACAGTATACTGTGTAATAAACCTGAATAAATAAAACTATGCATTTATTCTACATGTTCAGTATCGTGTCATTATGTGTCTTCTACAGTAAACTGTACAGTGGTATACAGTGCCTAACATCTATGGGCAAAAATAATTTTATTCCTAGGTGCCCTAGAACAGAAGTTCCCACGCCAATTGCCCGTGAACTTGACCGAGGCCCTAAGTAGTTCCCATGCTAATTGCGCGAATATAATTTAAAATAATCCGTTCTGTGGGTCTGAGCGGGTTGAAATTTACCTGGTCCTCATGCGGGAGGACCCTTGCCATAGTGGCAAAATATCAGCTTTGCACGACCCCCGGAACCGGAGGTACCAAAAGACAGTTTAAAAGCACATTACCAAAGTGGCTTTTTTTCTGCCATGCAAGTCAATGGCAGAAACCTGAATTTTAACATCACCCTAACTCCATTCTGTTGCCACGAGAGGGTCGCAATTTGCCATGCAATCCTGCCGCAACTAGGACTACATGGTGACCGAATCTGAGCCCTCTAGGTCGAACAGAACCGGTGTTGTGGGTTCCAGGTTTCTGCTCATTCTGACTTAGCCGGTTCAAAGCTTTCTCCGCCATTACGCTCAATGGTAGGACCCTCCTCGCCGGCGTGACCCTTTTTCGTCGCCATTACTGCTCGGACCCTGTTGGGGTCAAGTGAGGGGGTTCCTAACATCTAGCGGAAAAATGAATTTTATTTCTAGGTGCCCTAGAACAGAAGTTCCCACGCCAATTGACCTAGTTCCCACGCCAAATGCCGTAGTTCCTATGCCAATTCCACGACCAGGCAGTAAAAAAACAGTGCAGCAAGCCTCTACAATTGTTACACTGTCAAAGGAGCAAATGGAAACAATGTGAGGCAATTCAACATGTTCTTTTATTGGTGGAGTCAGTACAAAAACATTTATTTACAAATACTGTACAATGTTGTAACATTTAAAGTGCACAGCAATTCTAACCATCAACACACAATAATACATACTGCAGCCTTTATTAAATTCTTCTGCCACAAAACATTTTTGGTGCATGGGGCACAGGGAGTTAAAGTGACTTGCTTTTTATGTACTGTATTTGGGGGTTGTCTTTGGGGGTTTATTCATCAAATTATTATGATGAACTGCCTTTTGAAATTACAGTGCTGTTAACTATTTCAGCCACACACCTCCAGAGTTTTTAATCCCTCCCTAGCCAAGCGTCAATCGGCTGAGTAACCCTATCCTACCAACCCCCTCTCTCCACTTGGTCGTTAACCTTCTGCATATTGCCATTGTGTTCATAATCCGCCCATAGCCGAGCTACAAACACTCAGCACGCCTGCGTCTAATCACACCATCCCCCTCCCCCAATCCTTAGAGGCCTGTTGTTTGAACGGTAATGCTTTGGAAAAACCCCTCTCGAATTTGAAATGTAAATCTGATGTGCACAGCACTGTGAGAATTGAGAGTACACTGATACTGTATTTCATCAGGGTGTGAAAATATTTGTCAGTCACTATGGTTTACAGTCACATGTTTTAAATACAATACAGTACATTCTTTAATATCTTTAAAATAAAAATATATAAATCCGGTATATACAGTAAGTATAATGTAACATAATCCGTTCTGTGGGTCGCATGAAAGTGAATAAATATTTATTTTATTTTATCAGGAACCAAAAAATACAAATATAAAAATAATCAGGAATAATACATAATGCAGTCTTTATTAAGTTATTTTGTCAGCTTGAAATTGGATAACCATTTGGAAAACCTTTGTAAAACATGGGGAAACATGAGTAATGCACATTTATAAGAATAGTATTTAATACTATACACAGTACAGTACTGTAATGTACTGTATAATATACTGTATATACTATATACTGTATAGTAAAATTATATTTTCTTTAGTCTTTATCTTTTCCTCATTCTGTCTGCAGTACAGTAGTTCATTGAGAGAGGAGAGGTTTTGTGTACATCATTCCTGCTGTTTATATACTGTACATTTCACTGGACACAACGCCCCCATCTCCCACCTAGGCCACCCGTTTCCTGGAACGACAAGAAAACCAAAAATTAGTGCAGTTACTGTACTGTACTGTATGTGCGTACTGTACTGTATTATGGCAGAACTACTCTAGGTGGCTGGTGCAGCTTTCTCTGGAAAGAAAAAAATGGAGCAGTTAGTAGGCAGTTACTGTTGTACTGTCAAACTAGTCTACTGTATACTGTACTGGAACTAACTACTGTATACTCTTACTATCTGGAAAGAAAAATTCTGTGCCATACTTACCTGTAACATACTGTACTTACAATACTACAGCACAGTACTCTTTCCTGATGCTTGCCCATTACGCGCGATGACAATGGGCAACACAGTGGCAATATGGTCTATATATTTATTGCAGCGTTCCACGGTGAGTACATCGTTCCAAAAACTCATTACGGCTTTCAACAACTCGTCCTTTTTGGAGGGTTTCGCCACTTTCCGGATATGGTCCTTCAGCTGATGCCAGACCATTTGGATCGGATTGAAGTCTGGCGACCTGTCATTGGAAAGAAAGAACAATTGGTTTAAGAGCTAAAAACAGTGGAGAACAAAAATGGGACACGGTCTACTGCACTTACTCCGCTGGCGTCTTCACCCAGTTGATGCTGAGCTCAAGAATATGCGCCGTTGACGCGTTGTGCTTGGGATCGTTGTCCTGGTAGAAGCGGGACCATTGGGGAAGTCGCGTGTGATGTATTGCACTCTCTCGGGCACAATGTTGTCTTGGAAGAAAGCTTTATTCATGATTCCTATAGCAAGAAAAGAAAAGTGCTCAATAAACTGCACAATAGTACAGTACAGTGCATACGGTAAGGCAACCCTAGTCAAGTACAGTGCAAGTACATTTTACCTTCAAAGAGAACAATGCATCCCGGTCCACGCCTAGAGATGGCACCCCACACATGCAGCTTCACGGGGTGTTTTGGCCGCGGCTTCAAAGATATGCGGCCTTTTTTGTGGAACGCAAATCTTGCAAATCTCTCAAGCGACACAGTAGACTCATCAGTGAAGATGCAATCCTGGAAAGTCTCCCCGCTGTCGATACATGCCTGGGCCTGGAGCACTCTTTTGATTTTGTTTGCGTCCCGTATCATGGGGTACACTCTGTAATGACAAGGAATAAAAAAAATTTGCGGCACAGTGCAGTACAGTTTGCGAAACAACACTTTTACCTCCTGTACTGTCCAGTACTAACCTCACACGTCCATATTTCCATCCAATGCTGCGTCTCATCTTCTTTATGCTGGTCTCGGATACAGTCAGATTGTGCTTTTCCTGCAGAGTGTTTTTAATCCTTAATGCACTCCTCTCATCATTCTCCTCACTTATTTTGTCCATCAGAACAGTTGTCTCCCTACAATGTAAAGAAATTATATTGTTTTATTAATATGCAGCAATATAAAATGTATATAAATGTAATGTTGTAATATATATTAAATATAAATAGACAAATATATATACTGTTGTACTATAAATATAAATATACAAAATAAATATACTGTTGTAATATAAATATACAGTACATCCTATACAGTATATACCGTTGTAAGATTAATTGAAATATACAAAAAATGTATACTGCTGTACTATAAATATAAATAGACAAAATATATATATACTGTTGTACTATAAATATAAATATACAAAATAAATATACTGTTGTAATATAAATATAAATATACAGTACATCCTATACAGTATATACCGTTGTAAGATTAATTGAAATATACCAAAAATGTATACTGCTGTACTATAAATATAAATAGACAAACTACTGTACAGTATGTTGTAATATAAATCAACAGAAATAACAACAGTATTACAGTAGATACAGAACTGTACTGTAGATTTACAGTACAGTTTTCTATATTTTTTTTGTTAAGTTTTATACTGTAAATATACTTACGCGTTAGTTACCCTTGGTGCCTTTTTCCGGTCTCTGTTTTTTCCTTGTGCATGATAGCTCACGGTGGTTGATGGCACAACGAGGTCAGAAGTAGCTAACCAGCGTTGGATAGCAGCAATTTGGTGTCAGCTCCTGTACATCTCCTTAATTCGCATGCTGAGATCCTTTGAAATCTTTTTAACAGGCATTGCTGCGAGTAGAAAGAAATACAGTACAAACACAAGAATGTATATTCGATGTTTAGTCGATGTGTATTCTATGTGCAGTCAATACACAAAATGGATGGTGTATTTATACGGTAATGACTCACATTAGAGTACGCCCACTTTCAACACCTGTACCTGGCCGCAATGCATAAAAGGTCACACACTTTGCATAGGCCACCACTCCAGGATCTTTATCTGAACTTGCCCTTGTCCAGATACTGTACTGCATTGTGCCACCTGCTTCCATGGAGCATCCCCGTTTCTATGGACGCAAGAACCCACTCACCTCTGCCGTGCCTGTCATGCTGAAAAAGCGAAAGGCGGTTGCCGTTTCCATGCCAAGGCAAAAGCGACAGGCTAAGGCAAATAAAGAAAACCTTCTGCTGACCCCAAAGGTTAAGGGTTTTCTTAGACGTAAGCCTCATTATGTGAAGAAGATATACGGTGATGTACTCTCGACACAAAACGAATGGCAGCCAACCCAACGAATCCGCAGACCACTTCCTCCCATATGCTTCGACGACTCTGCTGTAGCTGTCCCGGAAATCTTCATCCCGTCTTCTCCACCCCCATCTTCTTCGGTTCCATCTGACGACACTGCCGCCTCTGAAATCCACGGGTCACTTTCTCCTTTGCTCTTAGACGACTCTGCTTCTCGCCCGGAAATCCAAAGGTAACCTTCTCCATCCCTCTTCGACGCTACCGCTTCTCCTCTACCGGGTATCCACAGGTCACCTCCTCCACTCTCCATCGATGCCGCTTCTCTCCATGGAACCCCCATCTCATCCTCTGTTGCACTCATCCCCCCAGATGTCCAGACGCCATGCACAATAAGCAGCTCATTGGACTGGATGCTGAATGGGATAAGTGTGGATCTCCCCGGGAATTCTATTGTGCTGGCAAAGATAGATCTGCTTCTGGAGACAATGTTAAATGAGGAGCAATGGATGCTACAAATGGAGCAACGGATGGATCGACGGATGGAGAAGATAGAGGCTGACATTGCGGGCATACATTATTTGCTCGGTGCTAATGCCCCTGTTTCCCCGACGCCGGAGCAGGGGGGTGACATGGATGTGATGAATGGGACCTTCGACCCCCTTCCATCACCAAGCGCCCCCCCTCCACCCCAAGATGTAGTGTACATGTATGCCGTTGAGGAGGACATGACAACCCCGTCAAGACCACGCCAGGAGACAACACGGTGACCACGACCGGAGGAAAGCTTCCTCCCAGATATCCTACCATCGCCCGTCGCCACAAGCACACCCGCTCCCAAAAGACCTACACCCGCTCGCATCGAAACAGTGCCCGACATCACCCTGCGCGATCTGACACCGGTGCTTAGGGAGAAGTATAAGGTGATGAGTGCTGGTGTACCCCACAAGTATGCCTTGATCATTTTTAAGCACCATGTTCCCTACACGTTGTACTGCGAGTGGGTGTTCAAAGTGAACTACGATGGGAATCGCGTAAAAAAGGCCCTTCCTGCCAATTTAAGGAAAAACATTGTGGAAGAAATGACCCAATTTCAAAAGGCAGTTCATCATAATAATTTGATGAATAAACCCCCAAAGACAACCCCCAAATACAGTACATAAAAAGCAAGTCACTTTAACTCCCTGTGCCCCATGCACCAAAAATGTTTTGTGGCAGAAGAATTTAATAAAGGCTGCAGTATGTATTATTGTGTGTTGATGGTTAGAATTGCTGTGCACTTTAAATGTTACAACATTGTACAGTATTTGTAAATAAATGTTTTTGTACTGACTCCACCAATAAAAGAACATGTTGAATTGCCTCACATTGTTTCCATTTGCTCCTTTGACAGTGTAACAATTGTAGAGGCTTGCTGCACTGGTTTTTTACTGCCTGGTCGTGCAATTGGCGTAGGAACTACGGCAATTGGCATGGGAACTTCTGTTCTAGATGTTAGGAACCCCCCCACTTGACCCAACAGGTTCCGAGCAGTAATGGCGGCGAGAAAGGGTCACGCCGGCGAGGAGGGTCCTACAATTGAGCGTAATGGCGGAGAAAGCTTTGAACTGGCTAAGTCAGAATGAGCAAAAACCTGGAACCCACAACTCCGGTTCTGTTCGACCTAGAGGGCTCAGATTCGGTCACCATGTAGTCCTAGCTGCGACAGGATTGCATGGCAAATTGCGACCCCATAGTAATAGCCAGTCAGGAAGGGATGCTGTAATATGTACAGCAATGTGATACAGTTTCCCTGAACAATTACATCTAGCTGGCTAGTTGAATATTGTACTTAGCTTTAGGGCGCGCTGTGTGTGTACATTTCTGCATCTCTCGGTCCCAAAGTAATAGGGAAAGGAGGCAGGGTGCCGAGATGGGGATGTCAGGGTTCAAAATCAGCAGCTATAGCCGCAGAGATACCATCCCGCTTCTAGGAGGCGTCCATTCAGTGTGATGACGTCACTAAGTTCCGGTCACCTAGCCAGCTAGATGTAATTGTTCATGGAAACTGTATCACATTGCTGTACATATTACAGCTTCCCTTCCTGACTGGCTATTACTATGGTATTGTATTATCTATGTGGGACTATAGGACATCACTGGTATAGTTCCCACTAAGAAGGGGCCCATGCCGAAAACCCAACTTGGGGTATTATATACACCTATGGCGACACAACACTGTTAAATATATAGTGTGGACAACACCCCATATACTGATTTTTATCTATGACTGGTGTGTTGAATGCCATTATAGTCAGTGGTTCCAATCTAGGAGACTCTATTCAGTGATCTCTGCGCTAACTGTTTAACATATTTCTGAGGCTATATCTGGATACTGTCACAGAACTGTGCCTCAGGGCACTAGCAGAGCACACTTTGTGCTTGCCCTCCGCAGAGCTCAACACCATCAAGCCACGTAGTTTATTATCTACTATATACTCTATTTATATATTGTTTTTGTATGTGGTTTTGTATTCACTTTATGTAGTATTTTTCTTCACTTTTTTTGTTGACTTCACCCTGTTCTGGAGTTGTCATACATCTATACTTAATGTGGTCTATTGACATTTTACAGGTCTTTATTATTTGACCAGTCGACTTTCAGTTTATCACACCTTTAGATCTAGTATCAACAGCCTATATACATTCAGGTCTGTTGATTTTATTGACAATATAATTTCTGTAGACAGGACAGGTTTCCAAGTCTGAAGCTACATATTGGTGACTCTTGAAGTTAATGAGCTGACATTAAGGTGGTGTATTGTCATTTGTACTATCTTCCGCCTATTTATTTAGGAAGATCTTTTTGGTCTGTCAGTAGGGATTGGTCTTGGACTACTTTTACCATCCCCCTCTATACAAACATGGTTTTAACTATATACATTTGATTAAAAGTTTTTTAAATGTATTTACCATATCACTCTGATTTACCTTTCTGAGTGCATTCAAGGAGGAATCTTTCGTCTGTGTTTTCACACACCAATACCCCCCAACAAATTGGGGCTCAATACGGTGAAAACAGGGGTCGCTACATAACCTTTTCCTTGCTGCACGCTTCCACGTATGAGGAGTTGGCGAAAATTTGTAAAAGTCATAGTTTTCGATAAAATACTGATAAATTTGAGCAACTGTTGCGATCTTATCATCTGTTGCATTAATCGTGGCCCATATCAAATACGCGTAACTTCTGTCAGGTTTTTGGAAAGCGGGCTGCACTTGAACACTCATGGTGGGTCTCTGCAGAATAGTGTAACACAAACTGAAACTGGTCTTTGTCTTTCTTTAATATGAAAAGCCTAAATTGATACATTTTGGCAACTCTTCCTTCAGTCTCAAGGCCAAGGCCAAGTTACAATGGCACACTGTGGTACAGTATCTTTTTTAAAACGAAACACCTGCAAGCCGACACATTACTGATTCGGCGCATTACAATTCATGAATTTCTGCCATCTGGCGGACACGCGAAGCATTGCAGCCTATTTAAATCCGAACCATTATCAATAAACCCATCAACCGCGCGTCAGCCGGGCATGACCCCTGGCTGGGAACGCAAAAGGAGCGCGGCATGCTCCAGGTGAACAGCGTGGCATTCCAGGAACAAGCCAGGTAAAAGCCGGTGATTTGTAAGAATAAAAGCTGCCGCAACAGTATCTTCTACATTTTTCCCTGCAAAAACTTAATCCCAATGTATTACTTGTAGATTAGACCTCAGTTTATTAAAATCTGCTTTTCTAAAGTTTAAGGTCTTTGTTGAAACCAAGTAATCTGTTTTTTGCAATTTATTTCAAATGAGACCATGTTATGATCACTGTTACCCAAATGTTCCAGTACTTGAATATTTGTTATTCTACATTGTTTATATTACCAAATCCAGTATTGCCCCTCTCCTGGTTGGTTCCCCAATAATTTGGGTCATATCATTGTCTTTAAGCACCCCCAAAAACCTGTTTCCTTTTATTGTAATGCTAATCTCATTTCCCCAGTCTCTGTCTGGATGATTAAAATCACCTATTATGCAAACATGACATGATGCCTTCTCCATTTGCAAAAGTATTTTACCTTCCTCAATCTCATTGATATTTGGTGGTTTATAGCATTTCCCTGCAAACATTTTCTTTATACTTTTACCTCCACTGCTAATTTCTATCCCCAATATCTCTACATTTTCATCATTCCCTTCATAAACATCTTCCCTAATAAAAGGTTTTAGATCCGGTTTAACATACAGTATAAACATACTCCACCTCCTCTTCTATGTGTGCGATCCTTCCGAAAAAGGGAATAACCCTCTAAATTAACTGTCCAGTCATGAGTGTCATCCCACCATGTTTCAGTAATGCCTATGATATCATACTGCTCCCTTGCAGCTATTAATTCAAGCTCCCCCATTTTATCTGTCAGACTTCTTGCATTAGTAAGCATGCATTTCAGTTTTTTTTCAACCTGTACTATTATCTCATCTGCGTCTTCCTTTCTGCGCCAACTTGATTTAGTCTTCAGAAGTTTTCTAGTATTATCTGCTTGTCAAACTTGCACTTGCCTCCATTCTACCTCCATAACCCCTTGTTTCCTCTTCTATTCTATTTAGTTCATTATCTGTTTCATTCCCCTCCCCCCTCCATTCTAGTTGCTAATATGGTTTCTAACACTATAATATAACATGTTTGTACATATACACAATGACATTTATGTTAATGTCAGTTTTATGTGAATGACGAAAAGTGATATAATTAATTACAAGATATATATTGGGACAGTCATTGCTAATTAATTTCTTACCTACTAAATGACCATAAAGGCGGTAATAATCTTCCAAAATACACGTAACGAGGACTCTGTTTTCATCATCATTGAATTTTACATTCCTTTTTTTTGTCATAGTATTCTCATGCCCAGATCCAACCACTAACATGTGCTGCTGCTGCTGCTGTTGACTGCTCTCTCCTTCTTCCAATTGAAAAGATTACCCACCACCACCAGTCGCCCCACCACCACCACCACTCACCCTACCACCAACAGTCACGCAACAACCACCACTCACCTCAGTACCACCACTCAGCCCAGTGCCACCATTCAGCACAGCACCACCACTCACCACACAGTCACACCAACATCACCCCACGCCTACTCCCACTCCTCCCTTCCTTACCTTCCATACCTCTTAAACTCACAAATAAAAAAGAAATACATTAAATGACACACTCAAACACTTTCAACCTCACAAGAGAAAAAATGTGTTAAATACATTTAGAATACACAAGACAGCACTATCACAATTCAATCCAACTATAACAATCTCAGATGAGTGAGGGTTCTGGATAATAGGTTTAAGCAGTGAGACGTAAAAAATCAGGGGAATCCTCATAGATCAGGGAAGGCGCAGGTGATATGCCACTGGATTGATCTTCTTTATTACGGATTAAAAACAGGGATATAGAGAAAAAAGGGGGAGCACAGGTTGAGGAATTTGGGGTGTGTATGGTATCTAATAGATACTGGTGAGTGTGGTCGAAATATATACAAAATCACTTACACGGCCTTGTGTAAATGTTCTCACAGCAAGGTTTTGTTGCAGTTTTCTGTCTTTTTATTTCCTGGGATGGTTCCTTTCTTCTTTTCGGGTCTTTGTCTTCTTCCTGGTTTTCTTCAGCAGTCCTCGGTTCCCAGTGAGGATATCCCCCTCGGAGTGAATAGATTCAAAAACAATTGTTAGAGAGGAAATGCAGACAATATTATAGGCTATCCAATAGTATAAACCTAAATGAATAAAAAGCAGCAAAAGCTGCAAACGCTCACACGGGCAAGTGTGAGTGCAGTCCTTGGGGAAGTTGTCTTTATCTGATGGGGTCTTCGTACATGGTGACCTGCAATGGTAATGGGGGTCTGATGTGCAATAAATGCAAATAAAGATACAAATGGAATGATACTCACACGGCCTTGTGTGAATAAAATCACATAGTGGTGTCTTTAAGTTCTTGTAAGGAGTAGTGGTGCTAGCTTGCAAGTAGGGAAATCTCAGCAGATGGCCCCTCCTTAGTGTCGGTATGAATTAGGACAATGTCTCGCTTCTGGTAGGCTACAAATGGTTTTATTGTTAAAAAACACTAAAAAAATGCAAACATAAAAATACAATTAAAAAATGCAAAAAAAAAGAAACAGCCCGTCTGTAGGGTGTAACTCGTGGATCTCGTGGCACGCAGCTAACTTTCTCCGCGTCCGGATATAGTGCTGCTTCCTCTCTGATCCACTCCTTGACGGTGGCTGTGTTAGTTCAAAATTGCTTAGTGATGAGAGCAACGCGTTTCGACCCTTTCTGGTCTTCCTCAGGCTTCGTAGCTGAAGAAGCCTGGGCGCCAATTTAAATGTGGGCACCTTGATGCAAATATTTTTGGATGACAACCACACCCTATCTCCTGGCCTGAATTCTTGGATCTTGTGATGTGACGATCCACCTGAATGTTTTGTCTAGAAGTTGCTCTTCTAAGATTCTCCTGGATCTTTTTCCAAGAATCTTGTAAAAAAAAATAATTCTGTCGTCCGCTGCCAGTACCTCAGAACTGGGTGTGGAAATATGAAGAAGAGATGAGTGAAAGCCATACTTTATGAAGAAAGGCAACTCGAGTGTGGATTCACTGAGGTTATTGTGCGAAAATTCAGCCATGGGAAGAAGATCCGTTCAATTATCTTGGGTGCCAGAAATGAAGCATCGTATGTATTGCTCCAAAGACTGATTAGTTCTCTCTGTTTGACCATTAGTTTGGGGGTGAAATATGTATGGTTTTACCCATTTGTTGAGAAAAAGAGCGCCAGAACTTCGAGACAAATTGTGACCCTCGGTCGGAGACAATGACTTGTGGTACCCAATGCAGATGAAAAATCTCCTTGACAAAAACATCTGCCAACCTAGATGAATTGGGACGACCTCTCAGTGGAACGAAGTGTGCTTGCTTTGAGAAATGATCTATGACCACTAAGATGGTGTTCATCCCCTTAGAAACTGGCAGCTCCACTATGAAGTCCATGGACATGTGGGTCCATGAAAAGCCCTGAATGGGAAACAGGCGCAGAAGTCCAGGTGGCTTGCTCCGAAGAGTCTTGTTATGAGTACATGTCGAGCACACAGCAACACAATCTTTGACATCTTTCTTGATGCTGAAAGGTCCGCTCCACCAGAGCAGTGGTTCTTCTTGTACTTGGATGTCCACAAGATTTTGAAGAATGACACCATTCTAGAACCTTTCTGCAATAGGGTGAAGAGATGAAAAGGCGACCCTCCGGGACTTCAAGACCATTTGGAATGTTTGCTTGGTCTATAAGTATATCATTCAAAGTATCAAATGTGGTAGCTGAGAGTATGAACTCAGAAGGGAGTATAATCTCCAGATGATCCTCAGATTTGTCGTCATACAGAAACTGACATGTAAGGGCATCGGCTTTAACATTCTTTGAAGCCGGTAAAAAAGACATAATAAAATTGAAATGTGAAAAAAAAAGCAACCAACAGGCTTGTCGGGCACCTAGGCGTCGTGCGCCCTAGATGTAAAGTACATTTTTGTGGTCAGTCAAGATGGTGATAGGGTTCTTCATGCTCTCCAAAAGATGCCTCCATTCTTCCAGAGCTAGCTAAATGGAAAGAAGTTCACGGTTACCTACATCATAATTTTGCTCAGCAGGGGAAAATGTATTTGAAAAAAAAGCACATGGGTTGAGTCTGGCTTGAGATGTCTTTCTTTGTGATAGAATGGCTCGAACCTGACAGCAAATCATCTACCTCTAAGGTGAATGGTTGTTTGGGGTCTGGATGTATGAGGATGGGTACGGAGAAGAAGGCATTTTTTAAGTGATCAAAAGTTTGAATGGCAGCTGGTGACCAGGAAGCAGAGTCCTCACCTTTCTTTATCAAAGCTGTAATGGGATCTACCGCAGAGGAAACAATCTGAATGAATTTGCGATAATAGAGAAGCCCAAAAAGCGTTGTACAGCCTTAAGAGTAGTCGGACACAGCTAATCCAGGACTGCCTTTACTTTAGCTGGATCCATGGTGAGCCTGGTGTCCGAGATGATATACCCCAAAAGTGTAGTGGAGGTTTGATGAAACTGGCATTTTCTAGTTTGGCAAAGAGATGTTCTCGCAAAGGCGTAGTAGAACCTGTTTAACATGGCCAATGTGTTTTTGAAAGAATTTGGAAAAAATCATTATGTCGTCCAAGTAAACAATAAGAAACTGATTGAGGAGATCACTGAAGATTTTGTTAACGAAGTCTTGAAAGACAGCAGGGGCATTACGGAGACCGAAGGGCATTATGAGTTATTCATAATGGCCATCACATGTTTTACAGGTCGTTTTCCATTTGTCGCGCTAGAGAATCCTGACCAAATTTTGGGCACCACATAAGTCAAATTTAGTGAAGATGGTAGCCCCCTGAAGGCGATCAAAGAGTTCTGAAATCAAGGGCAACAGATAGTGTTTTTTAACAGTAATCTTGTTAAGCCTTCTATAATCAATGCAGAGACAAAGAGATCCATCCTTTTTTTTCATGAAAAAGAAGCCTGCACCGGCTGCAGAAGAAGATTTCCCAAGATTGTCCTGGATGTATTCTCTCATGACTTTGGTATCTGGAAGAGAGAGTGGGTAAGAAGTTATCCTAGGAGGAACTGACCCGGGGAGAAGATCAATGTGACAATCAAAAGGACGATGCAGTGGAAGAACCTCAGACCGTGCATAATCAAACACATCACAGAATTCCCCGTATACCTCAGTTTGTGACTTTTTTCCCTCTTCAGGGGTAGCTAGGCCGCATATTCTTTTGACAGGCACCATGCAGTTCTACGAACAAGAAGTACTCCACAGAATCTGTTCCTTACCGGTCCAATCGATTTTGGGATTGTGACGTTGAAGCCACAGAAGGCCGAGGATCACATTGATCGATGGAGTGTGAATGACATCTAGATGGATCTGCTCCATATAGTCCTCACCTATATGTAAAGAAAAGAGTGTAGTCTGTAGAGATATGAAGGCTGGTTGTAGAGGACGGCCATCAATAGCTTCTAAGCCTACAGGATACTTCTTGCGAACCAGAGGGATGTTGTTCCTTTCAGCAAAGCTTTGGTCTATGAAGTTGATCCCAAGCCAGAATCCACAAATGCGAGAGTCGTGGTACAAAAGTTCTCGCCGGTGAGGGATACAGGGATTAAGATCCTGGTAGCCAAGATGTATTTTGTGATAGGGGAAGTGGAAAGTGTTCCAATAGTGATTTTCATTTTCATATACATTACGGGTTTAATCTGCCAGTGCCCAGTTAAACACACAGCCTTTATCTTTAACTCTGATTGGGAGCTGGCGTTTCCGGACTTGTGGGGACAATTAAGTACCTGATGACCGGAATTGCCACAGTACAAGCAAAGACCCGTGTTGCGCCGGCGTTGTTTCTCGGAGGAAGATCATTCATTGCCTCCTAGCAACATGGGTTAAGGGAGATCTGGCTGAAGAGATTCAGAAGTATTAGCTTGAAGAGAAAGGTACTTCGGAGTAAGCTGGCGATGACGGGATCTTTCAGCCCTCCTTGCAAGCATTGATACACGCAAATACAAATGGCTATAAGCTCCTCAAGATCGGTAGGGCGCTCGTGTGCTGCAATTTCATCTTGTAGTGTCTCTGAAAGTCCTTGCCAGAAGGCAGATGATAGTGCCTCGTTATTCCAAGAGGTCTCAGTGGCGATAGTGTGAAACTCAAGGGCGTATCTAGCAACAGGTCGATTCCCCTGGGAAAGATGAAAAAGAGAAGAAGCCGCAGTTACCTTGCGAACTGGTGTGTCGAAGACTCTACGGAATTCCTGGGCAAACTGTCCGATATCCTGTGTGAAGGTTGATCTTTGTTCCCAGATAGGTGAAGCCCAGGCCAGCCCAACGTCGGTGAGTAGAGAAATGATGTACGCCACCTTGGATCTTTGAGAGGGAAAATGAGAAGGCGTCATTTCAAACTGAATATAGCATTGGTTTAAAAACCCTCTGCATCCGTGGGGATCTCCACCATAGCGATTAGGGGTCGGAAGTCGGTGTTCAGATGAGAAAGTCATGGGCAAAGTGGTTGAGGTTGTATCAGCAAGGGCTGAAGGTGCAGGGTCAGGAGAAGAAGCTTGTGCCCGGTCAGTAAGACCTGAGAGGATGCCATGCGTTGGTCATTTTGTTCTAGGTATCTCTCAATTTTTGGTGGCGTGCATGCTCAATACTCACCACACCTCAACGGGGTCTATGTTTGTGGAGCTGAACATTCTGTAACTGAGTGCTCACCACAAACAAGGCATGACCGCGAGGCCAATGTGTGGATTTATATAAATGCCACCCACACCTACGTGGACGTGTCTGGAGTGTAGATTAGTCAAGGTAGCCGTGTCAGGGTTGGAGAGTTAAGTGTAGTCGTGATACTTGCCGAGGTCAGGGTTGGAGAGTAGCGGATCATTGCAGGTACTATTAGCCATGGCCTGGATTGGAGAGGTAAATGTAGTCGTAGTCCGTTTCCGAGGTCGGGGTTGGAGAGGTACGGATTGTCATTGGTAGCCGGGATCAGGTGTTGAGATGAGCGGAGTCCAATACAAAGCCGGGTCAGGAACAGAGAGCTAGGAACAGAAGAACAAGACAGGACTGCAGAGGCAAGGAACCAGTGAACACTGCGCAACATAGGTTTATGCTCAGCCGATGAGCCTGTGAGCATAAAACGAGAACAGCAACCAATGAGTAACCAGCAGCAGGGGGGGTACATAAGCAGCGAGGACTGCGATTGGGGAATCAGGGAACAGGTGAGATGAGGATGCCTGACGAGGTCTGATGAAGCGGCCCCTGTGTGTGCCGAACGCACGCTGCATGGGTGCGCTCCGCGGCACCTACATCAGCGAGAGGATGCAAGCCAGAGGCAGGGCTTTAAGGTTCTGCATTTATCACTGCACGGTATGCATGCATGCACCTAATAGGGCAACTGGAGGTGTCTGGTGCACATGACGTGCTGTAGGTCTGGGTAAGGAGTGAGCGTGCCGAGGAGGGCGTGAATCACAGCTCCTTACAATCATACAGCAAACATAATGTGTGTTTTTCTTTTCTAATTAATCTGTCTAATCTGTTTCAATTTGTTTAATATCTGTTTTTTTTCCATTATTATTGATTATAATCCTACTGACTTTCTCATGTATGATATTAGTATGTCGCTAACCATCAGTATAATTTTTTTATGTCATCCTTTATATTGCAATTATTAAAATGTATGGATTGATATGTTTTGAAGCATCATCTTATACACTAATGATTAAAATGAATCATACCATAGAAATTGTATAGTCTAATTATCCAGCAATTGGATTGAATTGCGACATTCCAATACATTAAGAGATCCCCTTTTTTGCACAATGAAATAATCATATATGTATGTTGTGCAAATGAGAATATAATTGAAGTGAGGCTTTCACAAAATTGATTTATGGTTATCAATTGGAATTATATAAATTATTTTTATCCAACAATATTGTCCTATGATTTACTATATACAATTGCATTTCATTAATTGAGCTTATCAGGTTAAACATAAAGTTTAGACTTAATCTTTATGCTATATGTGATATTGTATATGTAACGGGTTTTCCCCCATACAATCGCATATAATGTGTGTGTGCGGTAACTTAGTGTTACCAGGTGTGGTGCTTTACCTTATAGGCTCACAGGGGGCCTAAGCCTCTGCCACGGGGAGCCTGGGGCACGAATAATAATAATAGGAGTAACCTCGTACTCGGTGCAGCACCTCCACCTGCGATGGCTCCCACCCGAGGGGGAGTGATCCTCGCAGGACAATATATATAGATCACACAACAGCATGTAATACAACCAATGACTTTACTTGCGAGCATAGAAACGTACTTGCATATAATATCAACTGGTGTCCCTCCCTAGAGGAGACACTAACTAGTGCGTCTCGCAGGACACTATCCCCCCCCCTTCACTGGGTGATCCCACCCCGTGTCCAGTAACCCCACACAATTGTCCTCTACCCTCAAGTGAGATAAATGTGTGTGACTGCGCAGCCGCTATGTCTGATAATAGGATTGTTGGTGCACTTGTTGTTACGGATTACCTGCTCGGGCCTGCAACTGGCTTCACAAAGGATCCGATGAGAGAAGACACCGGAACCACCATCCAGGGCGATCCCACCCGGATGACTGCTGAAGCCGCAGCGGAGGTCTGAGCACAAACCTCAGAATGGAAACGCAGCGTCCTCTGTGTCCCTAACTTCCTCTGGATACTGATAAGGGGCAAGGTCTGGGGTCTTGGGGCCTGTCCCTACAACACTCAGCTACTGTGACTCAGGGCTATCTGGGGCCTAGGGGGCTGCTGGCCTAGTGCAGGGAGTCACTGACTCCTGCACCCTACCTCCTTCCCCTAGCAGCTCCGGTCACCAACTGAACAACGTGCTGCAAGCCCGCGAAATGTATCAATTCTCCCTGACAGGGAGATCCTACAGCCCTATTGGCTACCTGGCATCACCTGACTCTGCCCCTGTGCACCCTGGGGGCTGCTACTATTGGGAGCTATTCTCCCTTGTGGGGACCTCGCACACATTCCCTTTGCGCAGGTGCCAACCTGTGTAGTGGCTGCCGGCTATACAACCTGTTGCGCATGCGCAACTACATTGAAGATGGCGGCGCCCTGCTCGGGAGCCGCCGGGGACTCGGAGACGCCGAAACCGCTCCCTGCAATGGCCAGCCTCGGCAGCGGAGGTAAGAGGAGGGGGGAATCGCGGGACAAGCGGACATGGCTACATCCTCCCCCTGGTAAAAACCCCAATGTCCTCACTTGGGACACATCACTCAACCCCGTACAGAAATTATATAATAAAAATGCATTTCAAAATATAACTCAGCACATTACATTGACTTTATACGAGGTTGCATAATTCTGTGAGCATCACAATCACAGATTGGATCTTGCTCCGAGACCACTGCTGAGCCTCATAATGGGGTGCCCCAATTTGATCATAGGTTACCTGAGTTGGAGGGTACCTGACTCTTTGGCTCCTGCGGAGCTGTTGTTCTGCAACTCCCAGTGGGGAGTAATAAACACAGTCCTGAGGCTCAGCCTCTTCCCTTGAGGGGAGCAATGTCTCTGAACAGTCTCTGTTAGGCACAAAGCACGGGCTCTGTGGATCCAAGGCCTGGCCTGTTGGTGCCACCTTAGTAGGTGTTGGCCTACGGGGCCCTTTACTCGTAGCTCCTCCGGGAGATGCCCCTTCTGTAGAGTAGTCCCTTTGAGAGGGTCCTTCCCTAGAATCTTCAGGAGTTTCAGAGTGGGTCTCGTTATTGACAGTCTCTTGACCCACCCATTGACAGTCTCTTGACCCACCCATAAGTCAGCCTTACCGTTGAGCGGTGTGGCCAGTATCTCTGCTTCCTCATCTTCCACTTGTGGAATGGGGAGAAGATGATTACGGTGCCATACCTTTACCCGTACCCGGCCTTCAGTGTCTTTGATGCGACAGACCGGGAGGCCAGGCATCTGGGATTCTATTTCATATATGCCGTCTCTCCATCGGTCGGCCAATTTGTGTTTTCCCGGGACGAAGCTCCCGATATTTGACCTTATGGTCGTATCGCCTTTTATTGCCAGCGTCCCCAGGACGAAGCTCCCGATATTTGACCTTATGGTCGTATAGCCTTTTATTGCCAGCGTTCAACTTAGCCGTAGTTGCAACACAGCATCCCCAGGACGAAGCTCCCGATATTTGACCTTATGGTCGTATCGCCTTTTATTGCCAGCGTTCAACTTAGCCGTAGACTTCTCAGCCTGTTGATAGGCCTGCTGCAAACTGTCTTTAAGTCTTTGCACGTATTTGAAATGGGTAGCATTGTGTATCCCATCGGTCGAGACTCTAAGACGTACATCCACTGGCAGTCTCGCCTCTCGCCCAAACATGAGGAAGTATGGAGAGAATCCAGTTGACTCGTGTCGGGTACAATTGTACGCATGCACCAGGGCCTCCACGTGTCGACTCCATTCCGTTTTCTGAGCACTCTGTAGAGTTCCGAGCATGTCCAGTAAGGTTCGATTAAATCGTTCTGGCAGTGCATCTCCTTCGGGATGATACGGGGTCGTTCTTGATTTGGCGATGTTCAGCATTTTGAGCAGTTCTCGGATCAATGTGCTCTCGAAGACCCGCCCTTGGTCGGAGTGAAGGCGGTTAGGAAGACCGTAGTGCACGAAGTACTTCTCCCATAATATTTTTGCTACTGTGATGGCTTTCTGATCTTTCGTGGGGAAGGCCTGGGCATACCGGGTGTAATGGTCTGTGATGACCAGCACGTTGCATATTCCCCGGCTATCGGGCTCAATGCACAGAAAGTCCATACACACAAGGTCCATGGGGCCAGAACACTTCAGATGGCCCATGGGTGCTTCTCTGGTAGGCAGGGTCTTGCGATGTATACACCTAGTACAACGGCGACAGTGGCGTTCTACGGCCTCTCGCATCTTGGGCCAGAAAAAGCGGTCTCTGACCAACCCAAAGGTCTTCTCTACTCCGAGATGTCCATGCTCATCATGTAGGGACTTAAACACCATGTATTGCAAGTTCATAGGAAGGACTAGTTGTCGCCTATCCGAGTGGTTGTGGTATTGCACCACCCGATAGAGTAAGCAGTTGTCTATTTCGAATTTATCCACTTCCCGCATGAGCAAGGCCACCAAGTCATTTGGAGCATGCTTCAGAAGGGCCGGGATCTTCTTTTTCAACGGCTTGCCTAATGATACTAACGACAGGATCTCGTATTTGGTAGTCTACCAGATCTTTCCAACGTAACACTTTGTCATGCGTTACGTTTATCCCTTTTGCCTGCGACTGGGATCCCAAAGAATCTGCAACCCTTAATTCTGAGAAGGCCACTTGATCGTTGACGATGGCGGCAGTGCTACACATAGCTCGCACTCTGGGTCCTGGGAGCTCTTCCCATTCCTCATCATCTTGAGTAGCAATTAGCCCTGGTCGTCGGGAGAGGGCGTCAGCCCCGACATTCAAGGGTCCCGCCATCGGTGTCCTGCTGCATCCAATTTGGCCGAGGTATTGATGTACGTGAGGGGATTGTTATCCGTCCTTACCTCAAACGTCACCCCGTAAAGGTAATCGTGGAGCTTCTCGGTGACCGCCCACTTGAGAGCCAGGAACTCCAACTTGGGGACGGGGTATCTCTGTTCACTGGGTGTCAGACTGCGGCTGATGTAGGCTACAGGCAGAAGGCTCTCGGGGTGCTTCTGGTGCAGGACAGCACCCATTCCATTGAGACTGGCATCCACATGCAGAAGGTATGGTAGTTCGGGATCAGCATACGCAAGCACCGGCGCTTCGGTCAGACATTTATTCAACTTCAGGAAGGCTTGTTCACACTCAGACTTCCATTTATCACCAAACGGTTGACGAGCCGATACGGCCTTCCTTCCGGTCTCTTCGGGGTATATCTTCAACAGATTGTTCAGGGGTTTAGCTCTACTAGAGTACCCTTCCACGAAGCGACGGTAATACCCACAGAACCCCAGGAAGGATTGTAGTTCTGTGACATTCTCGGGACGCGGCCAGTTCACGACCGCTTCTACTTTGGCTGGGTCGGTGGCGATCCCTTGAGCAGACATGATGTGCCCCACATACTGCACCGACACACTTTATTCGAGCAAATACCCAGTATGTACCTGGCAGATACCTGGAATGCGCCGCTCCTCACCTCTGACAAGCCCCGTTGCATTTGCCTTCCCAGCCTGGGTTCATGCCTGGCTGACGGGCGGCTGATCTGTTAAATGATAATGATTAGGATTTAATAGGCTGCAATGCTTCGCGTGTCTACCAGATGGCATAAATTCATGAATTGTAATGCAGTATATATATATATATATATATATATATATATATATATATATATATACTGTGCAGTATTGCAGCCAGCGGGAATAAAATGCTTCAATCCCTGCCTGGAAAATAACCCAATGCACTCGGGCAGAAAACAGTCACAAACCTCAATACACCCGGGTATACCCGAATTCGTGGGACTAGCCGAGCTCGAATAAAGTGTGTCGCCAGTGTAGGTCACCGAGGTGTGACAAAACCAGCACTAGTCTAGGGACAATTTCAACCCTTCCTTCCCAAGACGGTCTATCACTTTGAGCAGCCTTTCTTCATGCCCTTCCAGAGTTCTTCCGAAGACAATGATGTCGTCTAGGTAGACGAGACACTCCCATGGGTTCATGTCCCCGATAGTCTTCTCCATCAGTCGTTGGAAGGTAGCAGGGGCCCCACATATACCTTGGGGCATACGTGTGAATTGGTAGAAACCCAGGGGACAGACGAAGGCTGTTTTCTCCTAAACCTCTGCATTCATATGTACTTGATAGTACCCGGATCGTAGATCGAGCACGCTGAACCATCGGCTTCCATTCAGAGCATTCAGGATCTCTTCAATGCGTGGAAGGTTGTAATGATCCGGTATCGTACGATTTTTCAGGGTTCGATAGTCGACACACAGTCGTACGGATCCGTACTTTTTCCTCACCACCACTATGGGTGATGCGTAGGGGCCCCGAGACTCCATCAAAATCCCAGCGGTCTCCATTTCCTGTATGGCGTTCCTCACATCGTCCACATCCCGCGGGGCGATAAGCCGAGAACGTCCATGGAACCAGGTGGCATCACTCAGTCGAATGCCATGTTGGGCGCTGCGACTGCACCCCACATCCATCTTACTCGTGGAGAACACAGTCCGTCGTTTATTCAACTGGGTTGTCAGCCGCACTTTCCACTCAGTGGGCAATGTCGACTCACCGAAGTTGAAGTCCAGATCGACTAACCGCTCATTCACTGCGGCCGCATTCACCTGGGGCGTTGTTTCCACAGGGCTGACCGGATAGATGCAACCCAGACTCTGGTCGGCATCGAGTTCCATCGGGAAGGGAGAGATGTTCTGTACATACACGTGGATTCGTAGAGGGATTTTAGTCGTCCACTCCCTCACCTCGGGTAGTACCCTATACCCTCTCTGAACTTCTTCCTCAGGGGTACTTTCCAGAGAGAAAAGCTGATTGCTCTCATCTCGTTCGGGATAACAGCACCAGACGGCCATCCGTTGCACTCCCCCTGGTAATATAGTCGTCAGGCCGCGTTGACGATTGTAGAGATCCTCGTGACGCTCCAGGGCATATACCCGGTTGCACTCCTCTCGTAGGACGGGATCTAGGAGCGAATTGGCCAGCGGCAACTCATTGGTCTCTTTCAGGTACGCTCGGATTACAGCTTGTACTATATCAGTGTTGGTTCCCAAGATGATCGGATAATTGCACTGGTCTTGGGGCTCCGGGCATACCATTGCCGCTACATGCATGGGGTGTCTCTTGCCGGTGTTCAGTAGGAGTATTTCCAGTTGAACCCTAACAATCCCATTGATGGGGTAGTCTTCATTACTTAACCCCCTAACTTTCATATGATCGGCCGCCCTCAGGGGGCAGTGTCTGAGGTGCTGGTCATAGAACTTGCGGTATATGATGGTCACTTGGGATCCCGTGTCCAGTAGTGCCGATGCATAGATCCCTTCCAGTACAACAGGCACGATGGCCGCGGGGCCTACTTGACTGTAAGCTTCCCTTGGGGAGGCGTCATCACCGGGGCCGGCGTCAGCAGGGGCATCTGTGGTTCCAGGAGGGGTTCTGAGTCAGACTTGGCCGTTTGTACTCAGCATACCATTGACCGGGCTGGGTTTCTTCTATCAGGAGCTTTTTTCTCCGGAGGGTCCTCCCTCTCCAGACAATCATTGGAGAAGTGGCCCTTCTTCCCGCAGTTATAGCAAACTACGTCGCGGCATTCAGGACGAGCATTGTACGCGGAAGATGACCTCTCGGGAGCACGACCTTCCCTGGCAAGCGACTTGTGAGTCACTTCCTCCTCCGGGGTGGAAGATTTCTTACCCTGTGGGGCAGTGGGAACCGCGGTGTCACCCTTGATGGTAGCTTTGGTCTTTTTGGATTCATGGAAATGTCGTTGCACCTCATGTCCTCTGATTTAACCCATTAATTCCATGTAGCTGGGTGGTACTACAGCGATCGGTGCGGCTCGCATCATTATAGCTATGTTGTGATCAGGCAACGATCCCTTGAGTAGCTGTTTGAGTCGGCATCGGTCCACTTCGGCGGCGGAAATGATATTTTTGGTCAGGAGGGTCCCCAGTGACAGCTGTAGTTTGTGAACGAAGGCAAATAAATCCTCTCCTTCTTTTTGGCGAAGAGCTTTGAACTGAGCCATTAGCTCATCCTCGTCGTCTTCTCGGGTATAGGACTGAGTGAGCATTTCCACTAGTTCCTGTGGCGTAACTTCTCCTTCCACGTCACGCTGCGTCCATACCAGCCGGGCGGCTGGGCTTCAGAGGCACTCGACCAGCCTCTGTCTTTTGCTGGCTTTGGAGCACGACCACTCCGCTATTGCTTGGAGCGTATGGTCCCTCCATGCCTCGATCCCTTCTTCTCCCGCAGGCATCGGCAGAATCCCAGAAAAGGCCTTTAGTTTCCGGTAGCTCTGGGCTTGGGTCGAGATGGTGACAGCTTCTACTCGTTGGGAGGCTATCGCATTCAAGGAAAAATCTCCACTAAGGGGCTGACTACTGGTTCCAGCTCCCACGCTTGGCATGGTTAGGAGGCCGCCTTGCTGTCTATCAGGAGTAGGCGAGGTGGGTGGACTCCCCGCCCAGCTGCTGACTCCCCGAACCTGCTTGGGGTGAAGGAGACCTTTGGGGGGCATACCCCGTGGGGTGTACTGGCGGACGGATGGCTCGTGGTTGTCCCAGTATGGGCGGACGCTTCTTCGGAAGCCTGTGTGTCAGGATAGATCATAAGACAGTCCTCCGCGGAGGGCTTGGGTAGGTTTAATACATGGGGAACAGTCTCTGAGCATATGTCATATTCCGTGGCCATGAGGTAGGTGGTTCCCCGGCCGTCAGCATCAAGTTTAAAGTCTATCATCCGGGCAGTGGCCAGTCCCGGACAATCCCGTGCTTGGGTGCATGCTGTGTAGAAGCCCGTATCATTGGATACTCCCACCACTGCAACCACGCGCCTTGGGGACACGTGACGCGCTAAGACCCAGTCGATTACGTCTTGCTTTGACGGTACGGACATGATGGAGTTCAATTTGAACAATTGGATAAGGAATAGGGCACCCCAGGTAGAATCTCATCAGCGCCTCCAAATGTAACGGGTATAATGTGTGTGTGCGGGGAACTTAGTGTTACCAGGTGTGGTGCTTTACCTGTTAGGCTCACAGGGGGCCTAAGCCTCCGCCACGGGGAGCCTGGGGCATGAATAATAATAATATGAGTAACCTCGTACTCGGTGCAGCGCCTCCACCTGCGATGGCTCCCACCCGAGGGGGAGTGATCCTCGCAGGACAATATATATAGATCACACAACAGCATGTAATACAACCAATGACTTTACTTGCGAGCATAGAACGTACTTGCATATAATATCAACCGGTGTCCCTCCCTAGAGGAGACACTAACTACAGCTTTTCGCAGGACGATATCCCCCCCTTCACCGGGTGATCCCACCCCGTGTCCAGTAACCCCACACAATTGTCCTCCACCCTCAAGTGAGATAAATGTGTGTGACTGCGCAGCCGCTATGTCTGATAATAGGATTGTTGGTGCACTTGTTGTTACGGATTACCTGCCGAGCACTCCAGTGCTCGGGCCTGCAACTGGCTTCACAAAGGATCCGATGAGAGAAGACACCGCAACCACCATCCAGGGCGATCCCACCCGGATGACTGCTGCAGCCGCAGCGGAGGTCTGAGCCCAAACCTTCTACTTCTTCGTCCCTAGTAGACTGGTCCCGCTGGTCGCCCGTGCGGTAATCCATGATATTTCATGGTCAGACCATGCACCTATTGAGCTAAGGTGTAACCAAATTAAACATGGCAGGCTAGGAGCAAATTGGAAACTCAATGAATCCCTCTTAAAAATCCCTGTTATATGCGAACACATTGGTAAAGAAATTAACCAATTTTTTTAAATCAACACAGGCTCTGTGGATTCCCAGTTAATTCTATGGGAGGCTCACAAGGCGACCCTCTGGGTTACGTTGATAAGTGTTGCGGCGAGACGCAAGCGGGAAAGGGACGCTAAAATTATCACCCTTCAATCTAAACTAAGCTCCCTATCTGCGAGACATAAAAAACACCCAGATCCGCAGGTCCTCAAGGATTTGAAAGATACTAAGATTGAATTAAATATGCTTTTGACGTCCAGGGCAGACAATTCGTTATGTTGGTCCAAGAGGAAATTTTACGAAAAGACAGACCAACTACAATATACAAGCGATTAGATTGAAGTCAGGCTCCACCTCGGCCAACCCTAAAATCATAGTTAATGAATTTTGTAAATTCTATGAATCTTTATACAATGGTGAGAAAGTGGCACACAAACGAGTAAGTTACTAGGAGATTTCCTAGCAAACTCAAATTTGGCAAAACTCACTGAGGCGGAAAGAGAGGGCTTAGGGGCAAATTTCACTGGGGAGGAATTAGCCACGGTGATAAAAGAATTGAGACCATCAAAGGCCCCGGGCCCGGATGGCTTCTCTGGGCTGTACTATAAAAAGTTTTGCAAAGTGCTTACCCCAAGGCTGCTCCGAATGTTTAACGCAATACTAGCGGGAGCCCAAATCCCCGGAGAGATGCTCTGGGCGTCTTCATCACTAATCCATAAATCAGGCAAAGATCCGCTGGAATGCAAAAGCTATAGACCAATCTCCCTGATTAATACTGACATTAAAATGTACGCCAAACTGCTGGCCAATAGACTAAGTCAGATCCTGCCCAGACTGATACATCCAGATCAAGTCGGATTTATTAAAGGTAGACAAGCAGCGGATAATACCCGACGAATCATTGATCTGATGGAATTGGCTAACAGTGGAAAATCACAAATTATGTTGTTAAGTCTGGATGCCGAAAAAGCGTTCGACAGGATCGACTGGCCGTATTTAAAAGAGACGCTCGGGGCGTTTGGATTTGGGGAGAGGGTGAGTGAAGCGGTTATGGCTCTTTACTCAGGCCCTACTGCTAGGGTCCTACACCAGGGCTTCCCATCTGCCCAGTTCCAAATTAAAAGTGGCACGAGACAGGGGTGCCCATTATCCCCCCTCCTGTTTGCCCTATGTATGGAACCCTTAGCAGCTCAGATTCGTGGCTGTCCTGATATACTGTAGTTGGGGTAAACATTGACACGCAATCCCACAAAGCAGCTCTATACGCTGACGACATTCTATTATTACTTTCTCGACCCCTCACGTCTCTGCCAAATCTATTTAATCTGCTAGGCAAATTCACTAAATTATCTGGATTCAAAATCAATCAATCTAAATCAGAAGCTCTAAACATCAGCCTCCCCACAGAGGTTGAAAAGCTACTAAAACATAATTTCAATTTTAATTGGAAACAGAACCAGATTAAATACTTGGGAGTCCATATTACTAAGGATATTAGAGACATCTATAAGGCAAACTACCCCCCCCCTATTCAGATCACTAAAAGCTGACATCTCAAAATGGTCCTCCCAGAGAATCTCTTGGATAGGTAGGATACAAAGTATCAAAATGGATCTTCTTCCCCGTATCCTATACCTATTCCAAACACTGCCGGTGCCACTGAGACTGAAAGACCTACTCTCGCTTCAGTCTGATATCTCCAAATTAATATGGGGCGGTAAAAAACCGAGAGTAAACAAATTGACCATGAAAAGACCCTCCACAGCAGGGGGCTTAGCGGTAACTTGTCTGTGGTCCGACTATAAAGCGGCGCAATTAAGCCAAATTGTACAATGGCATTCCAACCCTGCATTGAAAAGGTGGGTGGAAATAGAAAGGGCAAGCCGTGCCCCGATAGAGCTGCAATCCTTGATCTGGCTCCCCAAAAAAGCACATACAGGTGCTGCCATGCCGCTTTCCTCTGTGACCAACTCGCTGTCAATATGGACCACGCCAAAGCACAATCACTCCCTCACCACCAAAAACTCCCTGATGTCCCCCCTTTGGGAGAACCCCGACTTTGCTCCTGGTCTGCAGTGCAGTAGTACCTCTAGCTGGACAACGGCCGGCTATACGCGCCTTAGAGACTTGGAGGGCTGTGGCAACAAAATTAAATCATTTGAGCAAATCAGATCTGAAAAGAATATCCCCCATTCTGAATTTTTTAAAATTCTCCAGGTCTGAGCATTTTATAATAAACTAGCCCCTTATCCAGCGCTGACCAATTTTGAAAAGCTCTGTCTGGCAGAATCAGAGACTTCGGGACTCACATCGCAGTTATACGGAGAAGTGGTGGGTTCTGCTGTCCACAGACAGGGACACCCGAGATACAGATCTCAGTGGGAATCTGACCTTGGGGAATCCCTAGAAGATGAGGACTGGAGCGATATCTATCTAGCGGCGGCCAAAAGCTCAATCTGCACCACACTAAAGGAGAATGCATATAAAGTCCTAATGAGATGGTACCACACCCCATTAAAATTATCAAGGTATGTGCCGGGACTCTCCCCGCTGTGCCCTCGACAGTGCGGAGAGTCGGCTGACCTGTTACATATGCAGTGGTCTTGTCCCCGGATCGGCCCCTATGGGAAGAAATTCAAAATTGGACCCAGAGGATCTTGGACCTCTCGATTCCCCTCGACCCGTGGCTGTTCCTCCTGAACAGACCACTAGAAGGGGTCTCAAAAGAAAATAATAAATTAATCTGGCACTTTGCCCTAGCGACCTGGTGCGAGATCGCAGCAGTATGGAAACTTAATGAGATCCCCTCCATCCCCAAGATTCGGAACCGTATTTGGCATGTCTGCCAGATGGAGAAATTAACAAGCTTGGTCAATGACACTGGCAACAATTATCTGAAAATCTGGATACCCTGGCTGGCCCAAACAGACATCCCCGGGGTGGAGCATGCCACAATATGGCATTGATAGCTCTAGATGCATTCTCCTTTGGCTGTTCCAACATCATCCCTACACAAAGCTCACTGTTAACATGAACAATAGGACATGAAAAGTCCCAGGCAGAAAAGAATCTGAAACTTACCTACCCAGGATGTTGTCTAGAAGCCCCAAATATAACTGTATCTTTTGGAGTTTCCCTCCCGCACTTATAGGCAGGCCCACCCATCCCACCCTAATACCCTCTACCCCCCTTGTCACTCCCACCCCTCCTCACTTGGCAGCACGCTATACTTAAGCTATGAATATGAAAGTAGTCGATCTACCGCGGGCCGGGTGATGTCTCGGTTAGTCTTGTCCTGTCTTGTGTTGTCCTGTTACCAAAAATTCATAACGCAATGTACTGTCATTCTTTTATTATTATATAAATTCATTCGCATTTATAATTCACTTTATTTGCATATGTACCTGCTGTGATATCAACTATTCCTGTACTTTACACCAATAAAAATCTCAAGTTATAAAAAAAAAAAAAAGGAAAAAGATATACACAGTGCACCGGGGGTTAATAAAGAATTACGTAACCATATGTGTATATTATACATTTGTAATTAGTTTAACCAAAGATATAATTGATGATCAATAGAGACAACCACAAATATATATAATATAACACAATATTTATTAAAAAGGTAATACACACAAAGAAATGTGTTTAAGTGATAGCCACTAATAACTCAACCCTTGTAAAAATATAAATACAATTGGATACAATAAAAAAACTACAGTGAGTACAAATAACAACTAACTAATAACTCAGTTGTAGACATACAAAAAAACATAACAAACAAACCACAAATGGGGGTGCCAAGATACTAACCTGTCTGGACTGCACCAATCAAACAGCTGATGTTCCTCCACTACAGCTCCCCGGCAATCTGGCACCACCCAATGGGAAGGTGCGCTGAACCTCTATGCATTTCACAACTACGTGCTTTGTCCCACTTAAAACCACTACTATGGCTGAGAGTACCCTAGCCCAGTATGTGCTACTGCGACCACCCCAGTGTACATCTGCATATCCCCAAAGGCGGGACAGACTGATGTAGCTCCCCAAGAGCTGCACAAAATGTTGGGCTTTAGCTTGACAACAGCAGGAAATCACATTTTCAATGAATAATACCACAAAGAGAACCTGTATATAACATTATTTAAGAAAAGGTGATGGACTTACTTGTTGTTATACTGTAGAATTTTGAATTCTTCTTAAATGCTATATTTTGTCACATTGCAACACATACTGTAATATGATAATCATTTTTTATAATTATTTTATATTATGCTTTACTGTATATTGCATTCACTTTCTAGCTTTTATATACTGGACAGTTCACGTTTGTTCATTTTTAGATTTCTGGCTGAAGACATGAATGGCTTTCTGTAAAACTGTGAAATTGTCTGGAATATTACAAACCTTTCTCATATTCTTTGTGAACTACTGTGCTCCATGCCATTTGTCACACTGCTGTCACAACATTATCAATATAGCTCAGAATAATCACATATTTTTCACATAATTCAAAGTTACGTTTTCCAAAGTATATCTCATTATATTGTATCACAACATTTCATTAGATGGCTAGGGGTACATGTTAAATCTTTTATTATTAGACATTACAGTATAGTAACCATAAAATGTTGGACCTTTTCTCACTCCTGAGATTTTAAATACTTATTTAGCATATACTTTGTACCCTGTTATATTTTCAAAGCTCAATTGTCTATTGCTCTGTGTATAATGCATGATGCTGTTTCAGAACATGCACTGCCAAATCAGCACATAAGGGATACTTGGCTTGCATAAAAAAGAGAAAACTTCTTTGGTTGAGAAAATCCTCAAGGTGATATTAAACTATTTCCTCATGGGCAGCCTGCCACTTCTTAAAATATCCCTTCAGGAACAATGTAATCCACCTCTGTTGCTGCAAGGTCCTTGAACAGCTGTTGCTAATGCTGACTTGGTGCAGTCCTTTAATTCTGGTTTCCATATAGCCTGAGGGATGTACCATCTGATGTTTCTGAATGTGCCCTTGCATCTTGTGAGATCCAGAATTCTTTAAATATTAGTAATTTCACATATTAGTTCAGAACAGATTAGAAAATAATCAATTAGAGCACATTAATGAATGTTCGCCATTAAATATTTAGCACTTCCTTATACAGTGTTCTGAAATAATTGTAGAAGTTTTAATACATTTTGAAAGCATGGATCAGTGCTTTAAGTACAATAAAAAGCAATGGTTATTATTATTATCATTTATTTGTAATGCGCCAAAATATTACGTAGCATAGTACAATGAAAATAAATAAATGTCAAATATTAACATGCATTGTACAATAAGGAAAGGCCTGCCCAACTACCTTACAACCTATAAGCAAGGATAAGTGGAAACATACTGCAAGTTACATGGGATAAGAAGGTTGCCGTTTTATGGATTGCTGCTTGTTATGTGAAGGAGTTGGTGTTGGGAAAGAAGTATGTGGGGTTGTGCAGAGGAAGAGCTGTAATGTGTGAAGATGGAAATGTATTAATATACATCTAAAATATTTTACTCAAGACCAATAACAGATCAGCTATAACATCAGGGAACGGTAGCAAACACCTGACACCCTTTCGGCTACCATCAAAGGCTACCGACATGTGTATTATTTCTAAGAGAGTTTGAGGTGAATTGAAAACTACTCCACAGCAGACAGACATCCACAGTACAGACATGCATTGGGGAGGTGATAGCAAGCTCCTGGTCTTTACAGTTGTGTCTGTCTTGTCCCAATGATGTCAACCATGTACTCCTAAACTTACTGGATAGGATCAGTGAAGATCAGTGAAGATTATGCATATTGGGGAGACTTCCTAAGGGGCTGTCTTTGCTGTGACGGGTGTTATTTCTAAGAGAGTCTAGTTCTGTATTTTGGGACAGGAAATCATTATTGTAAGCGCTGGATCAAAGTTCTTTAGATACCATTTAAAATGGTCAGAAAAGCATAATTTACACTATTGTTTATATTTTTGTTCTCTAGTGTTTATAGCACATTAAAAAGTTGTTATATTTAATGACATCTCTCATACTCACTTCCACTGATCTGAAATTTGCAGAACAAACATATTATGTCTAACTATAGATGTAGCAGACTTTATTGCCCTCTGCATAACGGAATGTCTAAAAACAGACAAAGTGTTTGTTTTTCATGTGTCTGCCGGCATGATGTAGCATGTGTGTCAACACCAATCGCAATTATACTGCAATACCCCAGTATGGACACTACTCCATTCCAAGAGCAGTATTATTGCTTTGGTTTCAATGTCACTCGCAATGTAATCTGTGGAATGCATGTGCATTCCACTGAGTTAAGTCATGTATTTACACATGCAGTTAACATCTCAGGTAGAACACAAATGCGTTCCATGTATTGTTATGCATGTGCATATACTAAGTAATGTGCACTACTTTTGTATTGTACTGTATATATTTTGAACATATTGGAACAAGTACATTATTTTAATATGAGTATAGCATGGACCCCTCTTCCCTCATGCCTAATACTGTACATAGATACTGTATAATGTGGTTCCCAGCAGTTCAAAGTAAAAGTGAACTCAATCAGAGAATGCTGCATGCATGTCTTATGAAAAAAGAGGATTGTTTTACTAAGTAGTTTACATGATAAACTCTTCAATATTCACAAAAAAAGGTAAGTAAATATGGTAAAATACAACCAACAGTTAAATAAAACATATAATACTTATCCACCAGAGTTGCAAAAGAGTGCAAAAGTCAACACTAATCATGGAGCTATTTTTTTTTAACAATAATTAAAGAGGTCGGGGAGGAAGAGAAAAAAGGTTTTGGGGGAAAGTAAAAATACAAATGTGGTTGCCTGTGCTCTCCGGCTAGCCTTAGGAAAATCTGTGGCTATCTCACAGAAACGCTAAAACATTTCTGTGATATTTCTGCAGCAAGACTAATGGCCCATCGGATTAAAACAGCTGTATTTTTAATAAGTGGGTCAACCTTTTGGGGGACAAGCTCTTTCTTCAAGCCCGTTCCAACATGTTTCAGACATTTGTGGTTCTTCCCTTCTCCGTCAACAGTTCTCCCAAGTTAGAAAATAGTTTGCAAAATACAGTAGCTTGCAACTGAATGCTCCGGTCTGTTAACGTGCTTGATTGTGCAGTGAAGCCTTAGCCCGTCAGTCTGTCTTCCATTAGGTTTGAAAAGGTTTCTGGTATATAATGTCAGCACAAGAAAATGTAGCACATCAAATGTTGTGTGTGTGATGTATCAAAACTTTGATAAATGCTTTTATACACCTAAATCAATTGATATGTATACAAATTACGTGATCATTTAAATGACTTCAGTGAAGTTACTCCAACTGGAATTTTTTTTTTAAAGTTACAAAAGGCGAAAAATATATATTGTTAAAAAGTAAAAAAAAAAATGTGAAACAATATGAAAAAAGTAGAAAAACTGTGATTGTCTAGTCTAATAACTTCACAGAGATAATTGGGATAATAAAAAAACAGTCTTAGCAAGCTCAAAACCCAAAGCCACTACATTGTATATATATTTATGTCAGCTGGAGGGCTACTGGGATAGTGACAAAATGAAAACAACAAATGACAAGTTCCAATACTACCTCCAATCTGACAAATTATTTAGTACATTACTGTGTATTTCATCTATATTCTGCATACAATAGGTATGAGTCATTTAATTCAATCCTTTGGCCAAAACATTTTAAGCCTGCAACCACATCAATGTCCATTTCGGCATGTTTTACATTACCAATATTATACTGTCTTATGTATATATTCCACTGCATAAAGAGAAGAGGAAACAAAACAACACTACAGCCAGCAGCATGGGGTGTGTGACATGTACAGTATGTGGTGCCTAGATGGTTAAATTTAAGAAGCAGTATGTTCAATGCATGAGCTACAGTGCAAAAATAAATAATTATGTACACATACACTTCCCCACCTTGGTGCAGCAGTAAAGGCTATCCACCTTCTTCCGGAGGAAGATATAACTTATTAGACTACTCATTCACATTTGTGTTCCAGTACTACATAATTTCCATTACAAATTTGGGATAAAGTGATACGATTATTTGACAACCACTTTTCCTTTCCCACTAGGATCTATTTGTTTAATCCAAATTTCCTTCATGCACAAATGTATGATCAGTTAAAAAATTGGAACAGTTAATAATATAAAATATTTATACCAACTAATCGATAAAAATTAGGCGATAATCACTTTCCAAATATTGAGAGAGTGATACTCATTGTCACCATGAGATCTATTCCCATACCTTCAAACCAAACACTGGGTTAACTCAACTGCAGTTAGAAGTAACATTTGTAGACCCCTCTAATCTTTCTAAGTTTTTCTAACCAAAAAATCTAGTACGAAAGGTGTTATTTCCTAGATTTATAATTGATTATTGAACTCAACACGATTGCAAAACATAAATACCAGCTGGTCTGGGAACAGAACATCGGCTCCTAAATTGATGAGGAATCGTGGGGCAAAATTTGGAACAATGCCTCTACTTAATCTAGATTGGCTAAACAAGAAGTAAAATACAGTAGAACACTACAATAGCTGATAAAGTGAACTGATGTCCCAAAATTCTATTATGTTATACTCAGCTTGATCACTTAGAGTTAATTGAATCAGCTAGCGCTCTTGCCCTCAATACCAGTAATATTTACTGTCACCAATTTAAAAACACATATAGAAAAAAATGTATACCATATAAAACAGTTAATGTCCAGTCAAATTCACAAATGGGAAATGCAGCTCCTCCAAGATGGATCCAACCCTCGGGTCCAAGACAACTATAAAGATAAAAAAGGAAAAAAGGGCGCAAGACCCATAGTGCAATATGTAAAGTTTTAATGCTAAAAAACACAGTTAAAACACTTACAAGACGTAAGTAGGTAAGAGGCACATCTAGGATGGTTAATCTGAAACTTCAGCAAGCTGGGATAGCCTCAGTGTCCGTCTCTTGCGTGGAGAGAGCCTCAGTCCCAGACACCCTCCTCCCAGGTTCGGCATTGCTCCATTCCTGCTTCCGCGTCACGTGCGCTTGTGACATCACCGCGTTCGTGTTCTCGCGTCGTTACCCTAGGGGCTGGTCATAGGGCTGATGTGCTGTCTCCAGCAGTCTGACAGATCAGACTTAGGATCTCCTGCTCTGCTTCGCAATTCAGCAGCCTTGGTGGATACAGCCCTACGCGTTTCGAGAAACACTTTCTCTTCGTCAGGGGCTCTGTATCCACAAGGCTGCTTGTCTAACTATCTATTGACAATTCTAACAGCCATCAACCAATAGGTACAATTTCCATTAGATTCTCAATAGCTGTTAAAGCTGCAGTTCAGTCAATATCCTGGATGTGTGTTTTTTTTTAATAAATCAGTTCTGTAGTAAGAAAAAATACTTTTAGCATTTTCTGTTTTTAAAAAAACAACTTTGAAAGACCAATTTTCTTGTATTCTATTTTAACAGCCATTTGCTAAGGCACTGCCCCTTCATGTCCTGTCACAAGCCCTGGCACACCCCTTTGTGAGCCCTGCCCTCCCTCTAGCACATGTCAGTGCAGGAGTGCTCATGAATATTCATGAGCTTCCACTGACAGACAAGCAGAATATAAACAGATCCCTTCACTAATTATGTCACCAAATTTTGACCTATCAATACATGGAGAACGAATTGACTGGCAGCTATACAGTTCTTTAGGTAATTAGAGATTGCACACATAAAACTATTGAAGTAAAAAAATAAATAAAAAAAAAAAAAAGACAACTGCAGCTTTAAATACAACTGGGATGTACTGGATCTAAATGACCAGTAGATGGCACTAGAATATTAATTAAAGATAAATGTAAAGAGTGTAAAACCCCATCTTCTCACAATTACAATTAGCATAGTAAAATTTGATATGTTTGCATATTATTAAGTTAATATTTAGATGTCTTTAATTATAATAAAAAAAACAATAAATTTAGCATTCTCCAAAAATAATCAATATTAAATTATTTACAATAAAAATTACTTACATAATAAAATTAAGAATTATAATTAATGACAGTGTTGGATTCAACAGCTATAGAGTTTACATTAATACTAATGACATATATTGCACAGAATTGTACATAACCAAATAAACACCTACAGTATCCAAAGATTAAAACACATTTTAAAAACATATTTATAAAAAGGCTACCAGATCTATATCTTCATTAAGGCCATTGGGAGACATTGTGCCCAGTTCATGTATCCAATACGTCTCCCTCTTTCTGAGTAACATCATTCTATTATCTCCATAATCACTACTTAAACATGTTCTATCCCTATAATCTTTAGCCCTTGAGGGTCTTTATTATGTCTGATACAAAAGTGTTTTGAAACACCGTGGGTCATCACTCCTTTGAGTATGTTCCCACGGTGTTCCAAAAAGCGCTGCTTAAGGCTCCTTTTGGTCCTGCCTATATACTGTAGGCCGCACTTACATTCCAAAAGGTATACGACATATGTTGTATTACAATTTATCAAACTTTTAATGTCATAATATATCACGGAATCCTTTGCTTTAAATGTGGTAGCCCCATTAGATATATGACTACATGTGATGCATCTACCCCCACATCTAAAATTCCCTATAACTGGTTTGAGTGCTTGATTGACGTTCCCGTCGCCACAGAATTTGGGAATTTGGGATGGTGCCCAATCATTTTTGAGTATTTTGGCACGTCTATAAATTATTTTTGGCCTATTGGCAAGTAAAAGTGCTAGTATGGGTTCACATTGAAGAATGTTCCAATGTTTCCCCATGATGTGGCTAATTTTTCTAGATGCTGTGTTATATTTAGTAATGAATAAAACATTGTCATTAATATCTGTTTCCTTGTCTTTATCTTTCTTATTATCCAATGTACGCACCCTATCAGTAGCCAAAGCTTTATCTAGTGCCCTATTCATATGTCTCTCCTGGTGGCCTTATTTAATAATTTAATACTAAATGCTGCAGATTGGCTAATAAAATCCTCCTCCCTACTACAGTTTCGTCTTAATCTTAAAAATTGGCTATATGCTATGTTAGAAATCCATCGCGGATGATGATTACCTGCTGCATCTAAATATTTGTTCGAGTCAACTTCTTTAAAATGAGTCTTAGTAGTTATTAAAATAGTGTCACTACTAGATATTGCCAGATCTAAAAATGTGATATTGGTTGGACTGTGTTCATAAGTAAATTTAAGATCAAAAGGGTTAAAATTGATATATTCTATAAATGTATTTAATTCTGTTTCGCTACCATTCCATATAATTAAAATGTCATCTATAAAACCTTTAAAAAAATTCATTCAGATCCAGTACATCCCAGTTGTATTTAACAGCTATTGAGAATCTAAGGGAAATTGTACTTATTGGTTGATGGCTGTTAGAATTGTCAATAAATAGTTAGACCAGCAGCCTTGTGGATACTTCCCCTGATGAAGAGAAAGTGTTTCTCGAAACGCGTAAGGCTGTATCCACCAAGGCTGCTGAATTGCGAAGCAGAGCAGGAGATCCTAAGTCTGATCTGTCAGACTGCTGGAGACAGCACATCAGCCCTAAGCCCAGCCCTTAGGGTAATGACACGAGAACACGAAAGCGGTGACGTCACGAGCGCACGTGACGCGGAAGCAGGAGTGGAGCAACGCCGAACCCAGGAGGAGGGTGTCTAGAACTGAGGCTCTCTCCACGCAAGAGACGGACACTGAGGCTATCCCAGCTTGCTGAAGTTTCGGATTAACCATCCTAGATGTGCCTCTTACCTACTTACGTCTTGCAAGTGTTTTTAACTGTGTTTTTTAGCATTAAAACTTTACATATGGCACTATGGGTCTTGCGCCCTTTTTTCCTTTTTTATCTAAACAAGAAGTCCAATATAAGTTAGTTAGTTTTTTTCACTAGGGTTTGCTAGAACATAGCAATATATTGCACATTTTAGTTTAAAGCCATTTAAAGCAGCATTGCACACTGCTCATTTATTTTTCAATACTTTTTTACCTGAAACGGGAGGTCAGACTTCTCCTACTTTTGCACTGGGCAGAATATGTTTCCACTGGACATAAAATGGCAATGGAGTTAGGGCTCAGCCCGGCGGCTCTTAGAAAAGCTTCAATGTCATTGAGAGATGACAATGCAGTTTTCTATTGGTGACCGGGTGGATGTATATATATTAACCATGAATAAGTTAGAGGGGCCCCCTAATTCAGATATGATTTTAAAAAAATGTCTATTTGTGGGGGTGGGGGTGTTGAAAAATGCTGCTCAGTGGTGTTCCAGCTTATTTTATCATGACTATTTTTTTAAGTTTTACACATGAAAATTGCAGCAACTTTCTGCTACATTGCAGTGATTTATCAAGCACAGATTTCCTTCAACAACTAACATTTGTGAATGCTTTGCTTGGAAGTTGCAGTGAGATAATAGACATGCACTTGTCACCCCGACCTCTAAATCTTTTTAATTTTGTGACTTCACATTAAAAAATATTTTGTGTTCTAAAATCTACTGATCTCATTTTAACAGCTCGAAGGAAAGCAATCTTGATCGTAAACACAGTTAACTATTGTAAATAAGACAATTCCAAATTATTAATTATTCATTCTTGGACATTTTTGATATCATAAAATGAAACAGCCCAACACTATTTGGTTAATACAATACCTAGGTATCGCTTAAGTAAGATTTGTGTTTTCAGTTGGCTATGACTCTTTGTTAATGGCAGACTACAAATCATGCAAGCTCAGTTAAGCAACAGTAATTCCAAAATAAAAAAGAGAAATGAGTACAAAGAAATTAAAGAGATTGTTAAAACATACAATACACTGTATCTGGAAAAGAATAAAAAGCTGCAATGTCAGACTTTATATAAATAATTTTGGAAACTTAAATGCACTGATGTTGATGTGGACAAAAATAATAATGACATTTCCATGAGAAACAAATTAGCTGTATTATTTATTTATTTTATTTATAAAAAATGTTTCCTAAATTTCCCCATAATCTCCCACAAATTGTAAAATAGCAGTAAATAGAAGAATACAGTATAAAGGGTCATGAGAACTTGCACATCGATTTTTAAAGCTTGACAATTTTATGTTCTAGCTTGCTGTTTTTGCAATATTGTTTCGCAAATAAAACCCTGAAAATTGTGCCTAATTCACAAATTTAAACAAAAAAAAAAATCGAATTTGTATAACATATCACCTTACATATCTTTTAATGTGGTTTATTCTATAAGACTTCATAAAAAAATCGCTGGGCTGGTTACGCCGCCAGTTTTTTAAACGTTGCTATCACAGTATTCAGAAAGCCTCGATTACCTGTGATAACAAAATTCCAAAAACGGGCGAGTAGCCAGCGACGTGATGTTCGCCTCTCTCAAAAGGTTTCACTCGTCGATTTCTTTCAGCTGCAGAGAGAGATGCACAGAGAGAGCCGCCTCTCCTTGCGTATATCTCGCCAGCGATCGCAGGCTTTTAATAAAAAATGTAATAATAGTGTACGTGAGCAGGGGGTATCCGGAGCAGAACCGCGTAGATTTGAAGTCTTTGGACCCCCTGCTTCCCGAGATACAGGCCCCGTTATCGGGTGCCGGTATCTCCTATGAATTTTATTTCCACAGTCACGTGACGTGAGACATTTAAATGCATAGGAAATACCGACACCCCATGTCGGGGCCTTTATCTCAGGAAGCAGGGGTCCCCGGACCTCAAATCAACACAGTTCTGCTCCGGAGACACCCTGATCATGCACACTAATATTAAAATGTTTTATTAAAAAAGCTTAATTAACTTAGTAGCTAGCAGCTAAGGCAATGAAGGGTTAACTACCAGTGCCCATTTTATTGTGGGTAGCGGGGGTAGTTGAATGTGATATTTGGCCCTTGGTGGGTGGTTAGGCCTTGCAGGGGGGTTGCATATGGAGCTAACCACTTCATAACTTTAGCGGTTAATACTGCTAAGGCAATGAAGGGGTTCACCCCTCCTGCTACCACCCAGATGGCCTAAACATCCATCCTAGGGGCTACTGCCCCTTCACCCAATCCCTGTACCCACAATAAACAAAAATACATGAACAGCCTTACTACCCACATCCTCTACCCCAATAACCCTCCCCACAACATGTACAGTACAGTAATTGGTAAAATAACTATTATCCACATATGATAATAGCTCATTTGCCCATTCAAAATAAAACATTAGCCAGTCAGCATAAATAAAGTAAATAAAACTTTCTACTAACCCATGCCATCATGAAGGGCATCCTCGGCAGCATACTCCAGGTACGTGTCCTCCGCTGCCAGCAAGAGTACATGAAAAAATACAATCTAATGGCCCCTAACCGCTTAATCACGTAAGCGAATAATAACCGTTACAGTAATTAAGGGGTTAACCCACCCTCAACGAAGCCTAACCCCCACCCAAGGGGCACTATACCCACCCTCTACCCATTGATTGGCCAAGTGGTATGTCATACCATATAATATATGCAAGATAATTCACTATAGCACTTAATGGCCAACCTATTAAAACAATCAAGCACAACAATACACAACAATTAAAGAAATAAACAAGCACCTAAACACCACAAAAATTATAGAACTAAAAAGCCTCAACTTCACATCAATAAAATTATTCCAACACCAGAAACACTAAAGAATAAAAATAATAGTATACCAAAATAATAGAATACATTTAAAGAAATCTAACCAACAAAACAAACCAAGTAATAAAACTGCTAGCCAATCCACAAATGTACTAAAAAAAGCCATCCAAATTCCAAACAATTTTATTAAAACAGTAAACAGAAATAGAAAAAATACAAATCGATACAAAACAAGCATTTGCCCCCCAAAAAAGCATTGCCTGTCACTGTATTTATCTGTACCCTACACAGATTAATACATTGGCAGTCAATGGGCAATGTAAAACATAAAAATAAATAAATACAAACAAAAAACCTGAAAAAAGACATTTCCATACATTCAATATTTATCTTACCTTTAGAAGTCTTCATCCACCGAATCCAGGCATTTCATGAAGCTCTTGACCTGTGACGTCATCACCTGCCAACTGTCTCCATCCTCCTAGAAGAACAGCATCAGGTACAAAAATCTTCTTTCTCCTTCTTCTATCTTCTTCTGTCATTATTTTCTTCTTTTCTTTAATCTTCTATCTTTCAATCCAAAACCCATATTAAATCCACAATGAATGTTGGCCCATCATCTTCGTGAGCTAAAATGATATGGAACAGACCTTATATAGGGCATGTGACGTCACATTTTAGGGTCAGATGGTACAGTTCCAATACGATTAGACTCTGTGTTATGGGCCGCTTCTTTTTTTTAAGGATGTGTCGTCATCTCCAAGGGAGGTACGTCACATCCTTAAAACCACGTTTCTCATATCACATGGTATTACAGCCAATGGGATTGAAGACAACCCCATTGGTTCCTGTTCCACCCACTGTCACGGGTGACCACGTACTTTTTAGACCATTTATATGTTACCAGGATCATTCATTAGGCAAAACGAGATAGTAAAAACAATTGCGGTTATTTTGGTAAACCCACAAACAACCAGAAGAAATACACAAGAAACAGTTAAAAATACAATTACTGAGGGTCTGGAGGAAAAATCTAGGCTTTCCTTGGTTCAGGTTGTCTGCTTGAATGAGCTTACCCTGACCGAGATATGCACCTAGTTCTCCTGGTCTTTTCGGCTTCAATTCCTAGCTGCATCCGCTTCGTTCAATTCTGAGAACTTGGACGCAAAAGATGGGGCTTAGTCTCTGAAATGCAAACATGTCAGGCTTCCAAACGAAGACGATTGCTCTGTTATTACAAACAGAGCAACTTTGAAAAGCCAGCCTTATCTTCATCGACTCAAATCATGGGTTGGCTTTGATGTGCTGGCTCTCTCTCTTGGTCAGTACCTTACATCATGAGAATGAGGGGGAAGGAGCAGCCAATCAGAGAGCTGTCAGTCAATATAAAGAAGGGCTCGGCCTTGGCTGACTTCAGAGGAGTAGGCTTGCCCAGCAGGCTCGAAGCTCGAAAAGCCGGGTGAGCAGGAAATATGATTTTAGCCAAAGGGAGAGCAGACTGTATGGTTGCATCCTCCCTGGCTAACTCATTTGTGTGCTGTCTCGTTTTTCCTGCTTGACTGTCGAGTGACAGCACTTTATATATATATATATATCATAGAAAAAGAACAAAAAGCACTCCCTAATAATAGTCACTGGTGTGGTGCAGATCCTATAATGAAGAATAAGCCATACGAAACCGTTTGGAAACGAAATCAGCAGGCAGCACTCCAGAATTGAACAAACAACTGTATTAAAAAAATAAACACAAAACCAAGGTGCCACCTTGACAAAGGTCCCATTTGTGGACCGAAACGTTGGTTTTGTGTTTATTTTTTCAATACACTTGTTTGTTCAATTCTGGAGTGCTGCCTGCTAATTTTGTTTCCAAACGGTATATAATTGCTTTTATATATATATATATATATATATATATATATATATATATATATATATATATACATATATATATATATATATATATATATATATATATATATATATATATATATATATATATAATATATTTTTTTGTTTTTGGTGTATGTATACAATCCAACTTTATTACACAATGTATTAAGCCTGACAATGTAAGGCTATTTATATTTAGGATCATCCTTCCAGATTTAAATTCTATTTTGTTGACATGAGATGTTTGTTGATTACTTTATATAATGTTTTTTGATGTGTAAAAATGCACATATGTCAGATGTTTGTTTGTTCCAACTATTTTTCTGTAGTTATCATCCTTACATCCCCCCCAAAAAATAATATTAATGGTATGTATATAGAACGATATGAAACCACCATTTGTCTCAACACATACGAATGCTTTTATACACAACATTACAGTATATCTAGTTGTTATATTTTAATTCTACATATTGATTTTTGATTATATTTATTTTAACTATAGATAATGATAATTTTTTATATATTATCGTGGATATACATACTTTTTGCATTTATAACATACAGTATTTTTGTGTCATTTTTAAAAATGATCATATCACACTCAAATACATATTAGCATTGCTATGTATGAATATATATTTAACAATCAGTATGAGTACATATTTTGTTTGTAAAAATTATGTATGATATGTGTTCCACTAGTGGAAATAATGATAACTGTATAAATCATCTGTACAGTGTTTAAACATTCTAAATTATGACTTGAAGTTATTCTTTTCGACACATCAATTCATATTTGGGACAGTCGGTCTCTAAAGTAGATATCTGAAATATTATTAACATATTCAGAAAATGTTGTTATAATAACAACATGCTGCTTTAAGCAGGCATGCACTGTAATATTATGCATCTACTACTTGATAAGTTAATTCTGAAGGTACACAGGAGAAAAAGAAACCTAATATACCAGCACTCTATCAAACTGAATGTATAGTGACATAATTAAAATCATTTTATTAATAAACAATGAATAAAAAAATGGGCTTTAAAATCAGAGAATGTGTTAAACAGCATGTGACTGTAATCATTGGTAACTTAACCAAGGGTAGTTAAGGGATGTATACATATGGAGATCCTTTATGGATATTCAGGATCTGTGGCTATACAGTATATATAGCCTCCTTGATTTTGGAAATAGGTCCGTAGAGTAACCACCATAAACTAAATGTCCATCCACATATAAAAATATATCTCAGAGCTAGTATGTGCTCTGATTCTGTGGTGACATATAAGTAGTGAGAGGTAATAACTATGCCAGACACAGCAATTGCTGTGTGTATCCACCTATAACTGCTGTATGCTTACATACCCACATTAAGAGCTGCATGTCCTAGAACTGGAGAAGGCACTTAGTGATTGCACTCCCTAGAGCCCTCAATGTCCAAAGTCTAGGGTGTCTGTAGGGGTTAATGTACACACCCATAGAGGGTACTGGGAGCTGTGTTAATAATAAGAGAGAGTCTCCATAGAGTCCTAGGCATCTGATAGTGTATAGCCTCTGCGCAGGATAAACCCCTACAGCCCTGAAGAAGCGTTCATTCGTGAAACGCGCGCGTCGGCCACTTACCTACTCCTGACACGCGGGAAGCCCTTTCATTTGAATGCAGCATTGACTGATATGTTCCTAGCTGCGATACTGCTGGCGCCCTGTGTGCTGTCTATATACTCTGTTCCTCTGTGTTATTAGCACACAGTAGGATCTTGTTTAATATAGGTCCGTTCTGAATCCACCTTACAAGTTAGGCTTGCCCTCGAGCACATCAGCGCTGATATATTCATGATCAGCGCTGATGTAGGGGGCAAAGCATGGCCAGATATCACTGTGCTACCTGCCTGTACTGTATGTTTAAATTTTACTTACTTGCTCGTGTGGGCTCTGAGTAAACCCGACCACCTGACATCTGCCTCCATCGGGGCTCTGCTTCAAACAGCTGTTACATCCCGGCTGGGTAAGGAGCATGAACAGAGCTGTCGACAGGTTTATTGATCCTGCTGTGATACTTCACGGATGAGCCACTCAGCAGTACTTCATATAGTACACTGCCTGCCTAAACCTACTGACTAGGTGTCATTTGGGTTATTTTACACCTATGTTATATACCCACCGAGTGTCAATATATACTGCAGCTTTTATCCTGCGCAGAGGCTATACACTATCAGATGCCTAGGACTCTATGGAGACTCTCTCTCATTATTAACACAGCTCCTAGTACTCTCTATGGGTGTGTGCATTAACCCCTACAGACACCCTAGACTTTGAACATTGAGGGCTCTAGGGAGTGCAATCACTAAGTGCCTTCTCCAGTTCTAGGACATGCAGCTCTGAATGTGGGTATGTAAGCATACAGCAGTTATAGGTGGATACACACAGCAATTGCTGTGTCTGGCATAGTTATTACCTCTCACTACTTATATGTCACCACAGATTCAGAGCACATACTAGCTCTGAGATATATTTTTATATGTGGATGGACATTTAGTTTATGGTGGTTACTCTATGGACCTATTTCCAAAATCAAGGAGGCTATATATATAGCCACAGATCCTGGATATCCATAAAGGATCTCCATATGTATACATCACTTAACTACCCATGGTTAAGTTACCAATGATTACAGTCACGTGCTGTTTAACACATTCTCTGATTTTAAAGCGCATTTTTTTATTCATTGTTTATTAATAAAATGATTTTAATTATGTCACTATACATTCAGTTTGATAAAGTGCTGGTATATTAGGTTTCTTTTTCTCCTGTGTACCTTATCCCTTACCTAGTAAGCACCTCAAACACGGTTCACATTGTAGCAGTGCGGGAGTTCTCTGTGTGTGTAGCTAATTCTGAAGATAAACATATGTTTCGAGATGATTGCAATGTCAACAATTGAACATTATAATATGTGTTACAAAATGCTTCTCGGCTTTAGCTAGCTCTGAGCTTATTTCACGGTGGTCATCATTATGTCCACGCACAAGCTCTGTGGTACGCGCCCATGAGCTGGGCGTATTAATGCAGTGGCGAATCAGCAGCGACACATGACCACGTATCCACGTCACATGATGACGCGCCATCAATATTATTACATGTTGAATTTTAAGCAATCAATTGTAGGATTCACATAGTATTAAGGCACAAATATTATATACTTTCCCAAAAGTTATTTTTCACGTGGATTATTAGAATGCAGCTGTACACATATATATGTTCTAATTGTTGCTATGCTACGCTACGTGTGTGTGTGTGTGAGTACTTTAGCGCATGCGTTAGGGATATGATGCAAATGATGCTCTCCGATGTAATACATTTATTCACAATTCTATAAGTTAAGGCATATTACAGTACATTATATTTACCATTATCGAAGAAGTCAACAAGAACCTTGCTGGTATCCATTGTTGCAGTCAGCCAGATCTGCTTCAGCCATGGTTGAGTAAATCATTGAATTCTGATGCATATACATCTCATTGACAGCATTGTTATGTTGGTCCACATCGTTTTGTGGCCAGGACATGGGCTGAGCCAGGTACACATCTTGGCTAATGTTTTCCCATGCACACTGGTATTGTTCTGGTAAGTTTTGCAGATTCCCATAGCAGTTAGCTTCAGATTGCCAATCATGTTGTGTGAGGCACTGTACTTGCGTGTGATACGAGACACCACTCTGTGAATGTCGATTATTACCGGGATAACTGAAGAATAAGCTATTTCTCAGCAGATATGTGCCATGATCAAACATAAGCTTACATGAATGGAATACTTCCCAGCAAGAGTACCTCTGTCCTGGCCGTGGAATTACACTAATAAAGCATTCATGAACAGATAAGTTGTGGCGGACAGGATTTTTTCAATTCTTTTGGGGAGTTGCTCTTTGTAATATGGGTATTTCTGTATGACATACGCATACATTTCTCGAACTGAAGCTCTCTAATCGTCCTGAAATTTGATCGCTTGAAATATCATATATTGATATGATTCAAATGGACATCTCTGCATTGAAGATGCCCCTGCCATGTTGAAAACCTTGGACATCTGTGTTTAAAATGAATGTGTGAATGCATGTTGCTTTACTGCTGCGGCCGAGTTTATTCGAGCATTTGCCCGTTCTCGGCCGCAGCAGTTACCTGGCGCGCGCCGGAGGGTGCCGGGCGCGCGCCGAAGCAGCGGAGGAGAGGCCCGCCGATCGCGGCTTCCCCCTCTCCTCTCCGGGTCCGCCGGGTCCCCCGGAACCCCCTGCCGCCGTCCCCCACATCGCGGGACACCAGGGCTCCCTCGGGGAGCCCTGGACGTGCGTGCAGGGGGCGCAGGCACCCGATGACGCGTGACCGCGCATCGGAGATGCGCGGCACGCCGAGGGGCTGCCACTTGCAAGCCGGGAAATCTCCCGGCTTGCGGTACTGGCCACACTGCAATAAAGTGTGTCGCCAGTGTAGCTACATAATTGTTACTTTTAATCAATGTGACTTAATTCTGAAGGTCAAAACACAAAAGAGACATTGTACGTAGTTTTATCTCCCCCAAGCAGGTGTATGAAATATATGGATGAGAACATTGTTGACTATTTAAAAAATTTCTTAATTGTGACACCTTGAGGATCTTAACATTTTTCGAAATGATATGCCACATCACATAGTTCATGTATTTATGACAAAATGTCAATTGTAGTTTGGGAATGAAGCAGTATGTATATACAGGTGTGCCAACGAGTATTCTAAAACTTTCATTAAACTTGCCTTGGAAAATCTGGTGCTATCACCAACAAGATTCAGGTACTGTGACGGTTCAGGGGTTTCCTTCCCCTTCATGTATCCCTGATGTCACACGCTCACCTACACTCTCTGTCCCTCCCCCTTCTAGCCTCTCTTCTTTTACACACACCTGTCCCTCTCCGGCAGCCTCTGACACCATTCCGTTACCTCGGTGCACGCCCCGCAAGACTCACGCCCCCGCGCGGTCCCCGAGCCCCTTCTGCGGCGTTCCCCACTCTCAGCCTCCCTCGGTATCTGCTCCTATCCCCTTACCTCAGACGGCTGTTCCCTCCGTTCCTCCATCCTCCTTTGAGGGTGTCCCCGCGGTGCGGCGCTCCGCGCTCCTCTTGTATGGGTTTCCAGCCTCCTGACTCCTCCCATGCTCTGCAAGCGATCTCCCTTACTGGTTCCCCTGTCTTCTCCTCTTCTCCTCCTCACCTATCCCTGCTGTCTCCCACTTCACTTTCTGCTCCTCCTCTCTCTCTCCTATTGGTGTTCCCTCCTTTATAACCCCTGTCTGTTCTTTCTATCATTGCTCTGCATAGCTTCTGTTATCCCTGTGTGCAGTCCTATGCTTGGCTCTCCTCTGTGTTCCAGCTTGTTCCTGCTCCTGCTTATCTCTGGATCTCCCTGGTTTGACCTCTGCTCGTCCTGGACTACCCTGCTCTCTGTTGCCCTTGAACCTTGCTTACGAACTCTACCTTGCTGACCTCGTTATCCGTGGACTTTGGCTTACGAACTTGACAACTCTGACTTCTGGATTCCTGGACTCTGGCGCATGGACACCACTATTCTTACTCTGTACTCCCAAGGCGTTGCAAGTATCACTAACAATCTTTCAACAGGCCCGGCAACGCCATACCACACTCCGGGCATGCCCTTACTGCTGTGGGTGCGTGGTAATACCCTTCCCACCTCAGTATTGGGGTCTTTCCAGGTCTGCGGGCATACAGGCATGACAATATGCAGAGCCCAACAAATGCAGACCCCCCTGAGGTGGGTACAGGTGTTTCACTTGAGGCCTTACAATTTGTGAGCAACCAGCTGTCCACAGTCTCCCAGCAATTGGCTAACCTCTCCCTTCAGGAGACTCCTATGGCTCCAGCACCCCCGGTTGCCACAACCTATGCCAACTCTGGACCCCGTATTAATTCACCTAATCGCTACGATGGGGACCCCTTCGCCTGCCGCGGTTTCCTAAACCAATGCAAGGTGCAATTCGAGATGTCCCCCTCCCTGTTTCCTACTGGTTGTTCTAAGGTGGCTTACATCTACGCCTTGCTTACCGGTGACGCCCTCGCTTGGGCCTCTCCCCTCTGGGAATGTAAGAGCGAACTAACCCAAGAGTTTCCTAAATTCCGGCGCGAATTTCAGCAAGTATTTGATACTCCTGCACGGCGCGAGACAGCCGCATTCTCTCTCTTCCATATTTCACAGGCCCGAAGATCTGCTGCCAAGTACGCAATCGAGTTCCGTACTCTCGCCGCAGAGACCCAATGGAATAATGAGGCACTCGTCGCCGCATATTGGCACGGACTCTCAGACACCTGGAAGGATGATCTTGCTACTCATGCCCGGCCTTCCTCCCTGGAGGAGTTGATTACCCTGAGCATACGCATGGACCAGTGTACCCAAGAGCGACGACACGAGAGACACTGTTCTTGTTCTCTTCCGTCCTCTGTTGTCTCTCACAGGTCATCTACTTCACCCCTCCTGGCACTGGATGCCTCGGAGCCGATGCAAATTGGTAGCCAACAACTTCGGGAGACGGAGAGAATGTGACGCCGTCTGAAAGGACTCTGTATCTACTGTGGTTCTTTGGAACATCGTCTCCAGAATTGTCCCCTGAAGCCGGGAAACAGGAACACCCAGTAAAGGTAGAGGGGCATTTACTGGGTACTGTCTCTCCTTGCCCCTCTCTCCCTGAAAATCTCCCAAAGAAGTTTATGCTTCCTGCCACTCTGGAGGGCCCTAACCTTTTTACTGCAGGTAAAAGCTTTCATTGATTCTGGATCTGGTGGAAACTTCCTGGACCAAACCTTCGCCTCTGAGAATCAAATCCCTATGGTCAGGAGAAAGCACCTATTGGTCTCGAGGCCATCGACAGTCAACCGCTCCAGCCAGCATTTATCATCTGGGAGTCCATTCCTCTCACATTGACCTTGGCCGATGGTCATAAAGAGGTAATAATTTTTGATATTTTTCATTCTCCTACTGTTCAACTTATTTTAGGATTGCCTTGGCTTCAACTGTACAATCCGCGTATTGATTGGACCGGCACCCTGCCTATCCAGTGGCCTTCTTCCGCTGACTCACCTCCTGCGGCTTCTCCTGTTGCGGTACTTGCCGGTCTGGATTCCGTTCCTTCCAATCTGTCGATCCTGCCGACCGTGTATCATGAGTACTTGGATGTGTACAACAAGGTACAAGCTGAGGTTCTACCTCCCCATCGTCCATACGATTGTCCTATCGATTTGATTCCTGGGACCATCCTTCCAAAGTCGAAATCGTATCCTTTGTCCGTTCCTGAAACTGAGGGCATGACGTCCTACATTCAAGAAAATTTGGAAAAAGGATTCATCCGCAACTCTACCTCCCCGGCCGGGGCAGGCTTCTTCTTTGTGAAGAAGAAGGATGGATCACTTAGGCCATGCATTGACTTTCGCAGACTCAATAAGATCACGGTAAAGAATCGATATCCCCTTCCCTTAATCTCTGAACTGTTCGACCGTCTCCAGGGAGCCTCTATCTTCTCCAAGCTCGATTTAAGAGGGGCCTATAATCTCATTCGCATGAGGGAGGAGGGCGAGTGGAAAACAGTGTTTTATACACGATCAGGACATTATGAGTATCTAGTTATGCCCTTTGGCTTATGCAATGCTCCTGCCGTCTTTCAAGAGTTCATGAACGACATCTTCCGAGATGTGTTGGGGACTTTTGTCAAAGTATATCTGGATGACATTCTCATTTTTTCTACAAACCTGGAGGAACACATTCAACATATTAAACTGGTGCTTTCTAGGCTCCGTTCTAACCTTATATACGCCAAGATGGAGAAATGTTTGTTCCACCAGACCTCTACTGCCTTTCTAGGCTACATTATCTCCAGCCAAGGTTTCTCTATGGATCCAGAAAAATTAAAATCCGTTCTCGACTGGCCGCTGCCTAATTCGCTCAAGGCAGCGCAGCGTTTTCTCGGCTTTGCCAATTACTACAGGAAATTCATTAAAAAAAAATTCTTCTATTGCTCTTCATATCACCGCTTTGACAAAGAAAGGCGCTGATACCACCTCCTGGTCTCCGGAGGCCATTCTTGCTTTTGAGGTGCTTAAGAAAGCTTTTGTGTCCGCACCCATCCTACGCCATTCGGATACCTCTCTTCCCTTCACTTTGGAAGTCGACGCTTCGGACGTGGGAGCCGGTGCAGTTCTCTCCCAGAGGTCCCTTCCAGGACCAAGGCGGATCGTCATCGCCAACCAGGTCCTTCATTCAAGCCTGGTGACAGAGTGTGGTTGTCCTCGAAGAACATCAGGCTTAAAACTCCATCTCCTAAACTGTCACCAAGATTTCTGGGCCCATTCAAAATCATAGAAAAAGTCAACCCAGTGGCTTATCGTCTTGATCTACCCCCCACCATGAGGATTCCTTCCCTGTTTCATGTCTCCCTGCTTAAACCCATTGTACAGAGCTTGCATTTTCCAGACCCTTCCCGTAAACCCAACCCAGTGTCCACCCTAGGACAACAAGAGTACGAGGTCCAATCCCTCATTGATTCACGCTGGTCTTAAAACAAGCTCCAGTTTCTCGTCTACTGTTAGGGCTATGGTCCGGAGGAGCGTTCATGGGTACCGGCACGTCACATTCATGCCCCGAAACTCTTTTGTCAATTTCATCTAAAATTTCCCCAAAAACCGTGGCTGGATCGCTCGGAGATCGATCCTCAAGGGGGGGATACTGTGACGGTTCAGGGGATTCCTTCCCCTTCATGTATCCCTGATGTCACACGCTCACCTACCCTCTCTGTCCCTTCCCCTGCCAGCCTCCCTGCTTTTGCACACACCTGTCCCTCTCCGGCAGCCTCTGATGCCGTTCCGTTACCACGGTGTCCGCCCCGCAAGACTCGCGCACCGGCGCGGTCCCTGAGCCCCTGCTGCGGCGTTCCCCACTCTCAGCCTCCCTCGGTATCTGCTCCTATCCTTTACCTCAGGCTGCTGTTCCCTCCATTCCTCCATCCTCCCCTGCGGGTGTCCCCGCGGCGCGGCGCTCGGTGTGCCTCGTGATGTAGCCTGTGCGTGCGCACTCTCTGATTACAGAGGGCGCGCGCACACGCTCCTCTTGTAGGGGTTTCCAGCCTCCTGACTCCTCCCATGCCCTGCAAGCGATCTCCCTTACTGGTTCCCCTGTCTCCTCCTCTTCTCCTCCTCACCAATCCCTGCTGCCTCCCACTTCACCTTCTGCTCCTCCTCTTTCTCCTATTGGTGTTCCCTCCTTTATAACCCCTGTCTGTCCTTTCTATCATTGCTCTTCATAGCTTCTGTTATCCCTGTGTGTGCATGCTTGGCTCTCCTCTGTGTTCCAGCTTGTTCCTGCTCCTACTTAACTCTGGATCTCCCTGTTTCACCTCTGCTCATCCTAGACTACCCTGCTCTCTTTTGCCCTTGAACCCTGCTTACGAACTCTACCTTGCTGACCTCTGTATCCATGGACTTTGGCTTACGAACTTGACAACTCTGACTTCTGGATTCCTGGACTCTGACGCACGGACAACACTATTCTTACTCTGTACTCCCAAGGCGTTGCAAGTATCACTAACTATCTTTCAACAGGCCCGGCAACGTCATACCACACTCCAGGCATGCCCTTACTGCTGTGGGTGTGTGGTAATACCCTTCCCACCTCAGTATTGGGGTCTTGCCAGGTCTGCGGGCATAAAGGCATGACAGGTTCATGCTGGGTACATGGCCCATCGAATTAACACAGCAGGTGTCCCTGGCAGTCCCATTCATTTGAATGGGACTGCCAGGGACCCCGCTGTTAATTCGATGGGCCATTAGTCTGTCTGCAGAAATGTCACTGAAATGTTGCAGCATGTACCCAGCATAGCATGTACTCAGCATGTACCTGGATCTTGTTGGTGATTGCCCGAGATTTGTTTTAGAATACTCGTCGGCACTACAGGATAGATAGATAGATAGATAGATAGATAGATAGATAGATAGATAGATAGATAGATAGATAGATAGATAGATAGATAGATAGATAGATAGATAGATAGATATAGATATATCTATATATATATATATATATATATATATTGTATTGTATGACTTTATTTGTATAGCGCCATTAATGTACATACCGCTTCACAGTAGTAATACACATGGTAATCATATAAATAACAAATAATAAATAAATATAAAAATCAGATCTTGGGAATAAGTGCTGCAGACAAATGTAACATTTAGGAAGAGGAGTCCCTGCTGCGAGGAGCTTACAATATAATTGGTATGTAGGAGGAACATACAGAAACAGTAGGAGGGCATTTGGTAAGTGCTTCTGCAGGGGGCCAAGCTTTATGTATCGTGTGTCTAGTAATATCTACGGTGCTATTCATATGGTTCTTAAAGCAAATGTGTCTTAAGGTGGGTCTTAAAGGTGGATAGAGTGGGTGCTAGTCGGGTATCGAGGGGAAGGGCATTCCAGAGGTGTGGGGCAATCAGTGAGAAAGGTTTAAGGCGGGAGAGGGCTTTAGATACAAAGGGGGTAGAGAGAAGACATCCTTGAGCTGAACGCAAGAATCGGGATGGTGCATATCGAGACATTAGGGCTGAGATGTAAGTACTGTAGGGGCAGAAGAGTGTAAAGCTTTAAAAATGAGGAGGAGAATTGAGTGTGAGATGCGGGATTTGATAGAAAGCAGGAGAGCTATTTCAGCAGGGCAGACACTGAGACAGATTTAGGGAAGAGTAGAGTGATTCTAGCAGCAGCGTTTAGGATAGATTGTAGGGGAGACATGTGAGAGGCAGGAAGGCCGGACAGCAGGAGGTTACAGTAGTCAAAACGGGAGAGAATGAGGGCCTGAGTCAGAGTTTTAGCAGTCGCGCAACAGAGGAAAGGGCGAATTTTTGTAATATTGCGGAGGAAAAAGCGACATGTTTTTTAAAGACATTTTGAATGTGAGAGGAGAATGTGAGAGAGGAGTCGAGTGTGACCCCTAGGCAGCATGCTTGGGCTACTGGGTGAATGATGGTACTTCCAACAGTAATGTGGAAGGAGGTAGTAAGGCCAGGTTTGGGAGGAAGTATGAGGAGTTCTGTTTTTGTCATGTTAAGTTTAAGTCATCCAGGATGATATCGCAGAGAGACATTCAGAAAGTTTGGTCTGTACAGCAGGTGTAAGGTATGGGGTTGAAAAGTAAATTTGTGCGTCGTCAGCCTAGAGGTGATATTTAAACCCAAGGGATGTGATTAGGTCACCTAGAGAAAGTGTGTACAGAGAAAAGAGAAGGGGTCCCAGGACAGAACTCTGCGGCACCCCCACAGAGAGATCTATGATGGAGGAGAAGGTGTTAGCAGATGAGTCACTGAAAGTACGATGAGAGAGGAAAGAGGAGATCCAGGATAGAGCTGTATTACGAATACCAAGAGTATGGAGAATGTGGAGGAGAAGAGGTGGTCTACGGTGTAAAATGCTGCAGAGAGGTTGAGTAATGTGAGCAGAGTGTAATATATATACTGTATACACTGTGTGTTTTGTTTACATTTGAGTTCAAGATAGAAATATATTGTTTATTCAATACAAAATTATCAATGTTTACTTCATATAAGTGCATATGAATTGTATACAGTGCTTTAAAATGTAGATATTTACACATCTTGTCATTCAATCAAACACTACCGCATGTCACCTTAACTAGTATTGTAAAATATGGAAATACATATCATTGTGTTATTTAAATTAACTTTAAATCACATAACACAATGTTTGTTGGTAGTAAATTGACCTACTTCGCACTGCATAATTGTTATTTCTATGCCCCTTATGTGCACTGTATGTCATATTATGTTATTTTCTTTATTCTATACTATATGTTCTTAAAAGAATTTAAGTAAATATTGCACACACATTAGTTTACTTTTTTGTCCATTGCAAATAGAATGAACATTTTATCCCTGTAACTATATGTATGAAAGGACATACATTGATAATAGAATTGACAAGTGTACCCTTACATTTTTAAGCAAAAATAAAAATTAGGAATGTGTATTACATTTCTGAAGAACAACAACAACAACAACAACAAATAAGTTCATTATTCAAGAAAATAATTTATTTTTGGCTTAACACTTGAGATCTAGGCATTGGCCTGTTTCTTTGGGTCTCTTGTGAACGTGTTGTTCCTTTGCCACACACATTTGTCCTTCTAGGATGCACACGTGTTCTCCCTGACATTATGGCAGATGGCATCAATGTGGCATCAATGTCATCAATGTGGCATTTGAAGTCCCCAAGGAGAACAACAGGGGAGTCTGAGGAGAGAAAGAAAGAGAGCCAAGATTCAAACTGAGAGAGAAAGGTAGAAGGGAAATGAGTAGAAGTAGGTGGGTGATAGATGAAAGCCATGTTGACAGGTAGAGGAGAGAAGATCTGGACTGTGTGAGCCTCATAGAAGGTAAAAGCAAGAGAGGGGGGAATAACAAGGGTTTGGTAATGGCAGAGAGAGGCGTGCAGGAGCCCCACACATCCACCCCTGCCAACAGGGTGTGGAGTGTGGGAGAAAGAGAGACTGCCATAAGAGAGGTGGCTTCCAGAACAGAGTCAGACTGAGTGAGCCAGGTCTCAATGATAGAAAATAGGAACAGAGAGTGAGAGAGAAAGAAGTCATGCACAGAGAGGCTCTTGTTAGAAAGGGAGCAAGCATTCCAAAGGGCACAGGAGAAAGAGAGAGAGGAGGGAAGGTGGCAGGGGATGGGTATAAGGTTAGAGGGGATGACACCAGAAGGAGTTGAAGTTGCATGTGGGAGGAGAGGACGAGCGCATGTAGAAATAAAGCAGGGACCAGGATTGGGAGTGTTATCCCCAGAAGCAAGGAGGAGAAGCAGGGATAGAAAGAGGACGTGTGAGGATGTGTGAGGTTCATTTGTAAGGGTGTGTTTTTGTGCACAGGGTATAGCTGTGTGGTGTCAGAGGGCGCAGGTAAGAAAGGAGTTCTTGTGAACTTAGAAGCGGTGAAGAAAGGAGAGATGGAGATATATGAATAGAGTTAGAGACAAACTGAGGCTGGTGGAAGGAAGTGCATAATTTGATAAGAAGTGAGGCCACAGCAAATATATAAAGTAAAGACGGCATCACAGCAATAGTTGTGTTGAGATGTGCAGTCTGGGATAGATTATATCCTCCTTTCCAGCATAGGTCAAATGCAGGAATCAGGGTCAGTAGGTTTTGTCCACTTTTTAACTCCTTTTTGAACATCTTTTTAAACTCCACTATGCTTGCCACTTAAATGGGTCACTTGACATTGGGCTGCAGACAGGTGGGAGCTGCTATGCTGACTGGTTTTATAGCTCTATAATGTCACCTGACTTAAGTACAGCCCAAGCAACTTTATTAGCACATGAGAGGGACATGAAAAAAAAGAGAGTGTTGTCCAAGTAGAAATTAAAAACAAATCAATTGCAGATGGGCTTAATTTAAAAGAGGAGTTCCAATCATCACAAAGATACCTGAGAAGAAAAGAATAAGATAAGATAATATCTGTTAGGTAATACAGCAGTCCTCCCTTTTAAACTCCACTATGTTTGCCACTTAAATTGGCCACTTGACATGGTGCGTTTAAGCTCAAGGTGCAAGAATATAGAACCCAAGGCTGCCATAATCTTTCGAACTCAAAGCAAGAGTCATTCATGAGGCTTATCAACTTCTCCATATGGAAAGAGATCCATACCTTATTTTTGATCTTGGGGATGGAGGGGATTATATTTTGTTTCTAAACAGCTGCCAGCTCACATCTCGTTGCAGATATGGAAACAAGTTTATTCTCGTGTCTGGATAGGCCCTGTTTTGCAGTAAAAAACGGGAATCCACAAATATATTGATATTAAAGATTCTCTGAATTCAGGCTTTTACTGTACTTTCCTCCAAAGACACTTTTTGATATGTCCACCATCTATGTATAAATGAGGCCTGGCCTCCATATCCTTTTGGACACAATGAGAAATAGCTTGGTATAAATATACCTTGTATGCAATCTCCTTGATGGGGGTAGAGATTTGGGTCACATGGTTAAATACTGTAAGAGTGACAGATTGTAATGCACGACCAGGTAACAGGGCAAACTGTTGCTCCCCTACTACTGGGTGAAGCTGCACAATGAAAGGAGCACATGATATGGGGCGAAGTTACAGTTAGGTGTTAACACGAGACTGTATGCAGGAATGTGACTTGCTCTTCTTGGCCGATATCACGTATGTGCTCTAGGCACCGAGTGCATCCGCTTCACGTCTAGAAGCAGCATGGTGACGTGACAATGCCCGGCAGTTCACACCCACATTCTGATGTAATCGCTGGAACCTTTCTTCCGAGCCCTGAGCTCCCTCCCGTCGCTACCCCAGCACGTGACATCGAACCCGTTGGCAGACCAGTGCTCCCAGCGAGAATGTTCTATCGTGCACGCGCCCAAGTCATTCATTCAGCTCCAGAACCCGGCCTCCCATTGTGCGGATATGAATTCATTCATTCAGCTCCGGAACCCGGTCTCCTCTTGTAATAACGCGCTCAGTCACTTATACAGATCCAGAACCCGCCCCCCACCTTTGTGCTGATGAAGCACCCATTGACTGCATTGTATGGGCCCCAAACTCCTAGTTTAGCACCCCAACACTGTGCTGGCAAAGCGCTCATTGTCCCCTACAGTGTACAACATGGCCACACCTGGTGCTGAAGCCAAATTTTGCTGCCATTATCAGCTCATCTCTACCCATGTGTAATTATGTGATACTTGTGAAAAATGGATATTTGCATTTTTTAAATGTGATTTATTCCTAGGTATCGCAGATATGTAATTTGCAATGAGTATAGACCACTCTTTTGTTTTTTTTATACTGTATACATACAAGTCAATTGGACCTCTACTAAATTATATATATGTATCTCTCATATAACATAATGAAAGTCTACAAAAATAGTAAAATTTAAAGAAAATTTGAGAAAAAGATATTTGTGCATCACTACTGGTAAAATACTTATTTTTTACTTTTGGTATTATAGTTTAAAATGTACTTGTTTAATATTTAAAGTATGAAATACATCATTTTCTTAACTACAATAAATGTCATTTCAACTTAGGTATGGTACAAAAATATGTTTCTTTGTATGTTTAAGCAATATTCAAGTCCCAATTTTCCTGTAATTTTTTTAACATTAAAAATCCTGAGTTTCCAATTGTTTCTGAAATTGGTTTCAAAGATCCACATTAAACGTAGTTCAAATATAACAATGACTGTTTATTATACCATTGTGAAGTGAAAGATTTTATTTTATAAAGTGTAGAGAGAGTAATGAGCAGTAGGTTAAGAACGAGTATATGTAGCAGTAAAAAGGAGATATGGTACAAGTAAATGCACTTTAGGTTTCTCAAAGCAGCTGGACTTTGTTTCTGATCTGTATTATTCTTCTTTACTATCAATTATTGCACTTGTATGCTATTTTTCAGTGAACACCAAGTATTTTCTGTACATTTCACTTTTACAAGACAAAAGAATGAATACAAAATACAGGGCAATTGTAGTATTGATTTCTGTTCTGTGCAGTTGTGAGATTTAAAAAAAAAATGGCTAAAAATATAAAGCAACTGCAATAAGGCTGATGTGGTACGACCAGGCACTCTGCCCCCTACCTCCGCCAGTTCACAAAGGAGGCTAAGGCTGCGGCCAGACAGGGAGCGTGCGTGCTGGCGCTCGTGCGCAGTGATGTCATGCTCTCCTGGGCTGGGTGATTTATGGACAGCTAGTTGCGCTCGCGAGGGGGTGTGGTCATGATGTCACGGAGCTGATCACCCTCATTGGGTAAACCGCTCACGTGATTCGCCAGCGAGTGGCATAATCAAATTTGCTTGCCTCTGCAGGCAGCTACCGTAAGCTCCGTGCATGCACAGGCGCTCGCTCACGCTGGCCACACACATTGCAGAAATGTGTTTAATTGTGGCCAGTGTGAGCACACGTGCCCACCCAATGTCACCCTGGGCGAGGCCTAAGAGTAAAGTTCTATTAAGGAAGTGTCCTCAGGCAAGACCTTACATGAGAGTGGTCACATTGGGAAAAGCCTTATACCTCTAAGTAAAACAGTGGCTCTGCTCGCACCTCTATCAGTGTTCCGCCTCTTCTTTCTGGTGCCTCTTAGAAATTATCTGGACCGCCCTGAATTTCCATATTCAAGACTAATTTAGAGTGTGGTTCAGATCTGCATGCTAGATTTCCAACTAGTAGTCTTGTCCTGTATTGAAACAACATCTTTGGTGCACTTCATCTCCAAAATTGAGCGGTATACTTGATCATGTAATTTGTATTTCAAAATTGTCTCCTCCTTTCTAGTCTTGTCCTTTTTGTTTCATGTCATATTGTTTTTGCTAGACTTTTTGCTAGAGAAAAAAAATTATTATCATTATTGTTGCTAAATAGTTTGTAAACTGCATACACGGTAAATCCTTAAAGAGGAATTACATTATGAGTTTTTCCATGAAATTCCCCATAATCTAAACTAAGGGACTGTATGCAAAACCAAAATACAGGGTCAAATGCCCATCTGTAGTACCTTTGCACCGACTCTCCCTACGTGTCAGGGACACTCACTGAAACTGAGCTGCTAAATATTTATTTACTTTCTCCTTGAGAATAATTCCTGATCCAATGCATTTCAACTTTATGGAATAATAATTAAAGATGCATGCTGGGGTGCATTGTCCAGACTGGTGCATGCAGCTGAAAGAGAAGGAGGATTTGGTTAACTTTATTTTACATTGTAGCATTCCCACTCAATTAGTGTACCCATACTGTAGCTAGCTTTCCAAGTGGCAGTCCTACTCTATTCTACTTTGTATATATAAATAATAAACCGGATGCACTTCAATTATGTGTGTACTAGCTTTTGTGCCCGGGGAGCTGCCGGCACATCTCCCGCGCTGCTGCCGCATCTCCCCTCGCTCCCGGCACATCTCCCTCCCCCCCCCGCTGGTACATCTCCCCAGCACATCTTACATCACACACACACAGCCCCGAGGTGGGAGGTGAGTCATATTGGAAGCTCAAAATAGTTGCATTGACCTACAAATCCATAGCAGAATGTCCAGTAAAAGTATCGTTGTGCTACGTCATGCCGTTTGTGAGATTTCAATGCTTTGGACATACTAGTACAAACAAACAGAATAACAAACTTATAAATATAGTATACATATGTGTGTGTGTGTGTGTGTGTGTGTGTGTGTGTGTGTGTGTGTGTGTGTGTGTGTGTGTGTGTGTGTGTGTGTGTGTGTGTGTGTGTGTGTGTGTGTGTGTGTGTGTGTGTGTGTACAATATGTATATGTATTAGACATTAGAAGCACTTACTCCATTTTAGAATAATTGAATCTGAATATATGAAAATATACTTTATAAGTACACTGTAGTGTCTAGAGATAGACAATCACATACAAGATATCATGTAAAACATTTAAGTGACCACATACAGTATCAAAATAGCAGCTTTAAGTCATGGAATTCATCTATACTTGCAGTTCTTCTCCTGATTTGAGATAACGATCAGATAATGGTATTAAGAATGAATTCATCAGGTGTAGATTCCAGTTTTCCAGCACTCTAAGGCAGCAGTGCGCGCGGTTTACAGAGGCCCCGCGTGCTTCACGAAGGCACATAATTAAGTGCCGGGGAGCTGTAGGGCCTCTGTAAACCTTTACTTACCTTGGCTCCAAATGCGTCACCATGGCAACGTGGCTTCAAATGACGCCGCAAGGTCATGTGACGTCACGTTGCTTTGGCAACATGATATCATGACGCCGGAGCCGAGGTAAGAGGGGGTGAGGGGGGGGCACGGGAGTGAGGTGACCGCCGGCAGCGGGGTGCAGAAAAAATGTGTGCGGCTACTTGCTCTATGGTGTGTGTACGTAATGGCCTTGAGGCCTGCCCTGATAGAATTGCAGGTGATGGGCAGCAGCACACCAACAGATGATTAGACACCTGAAATGAGTGCCTCAATTGCCGATGGTAGATTAAGCAGGAGTTTTTCAACAATGTAACGTATGTCCGTTGTGGCCTTCCTTGTGACCACACCAGATTGAATTTCAGATGGGGGACAAGTTTGATTTTGATTTTCTCCTCTGTGTATTAGAGTTAGGTTCACAGAAGAGCATAACCAGCTGACGCAGCTCCAAGAATATCCCAATTGGACAAAACCAACGTGTTTCGTCACATAATTGTGAATTCGACAGAGATGTTTTTCTAATGAGCATGGAAGAGACACACACACACATGTTTATCTTTACCTTGATAACATATTAGCACTCAATGATCCAATTAACAAAAAAGTGTTATGACTACATCTAAATGTTATGCAGCTTAGACATATACTGTACATCAATCATATTAAAACATAAATCTAAATACACGTCTAGCTGATATGTTTTTATCCCAAGATTTAAAAATATTTATCGGCGATTTGAAAGTTTGAAACAACAAATGCCCTTAATTAAACATATTACAGGCATACCCCACTTTAAGTACACTCACTTTAAGTACACTCGCGAGTAAGGACATATCGCCCAATAGGCAAACAGCAGCTCACGCATGCGCCTGTCATCACGTCCTGAACAGCAATACCGGCATCCTACCTGTACCAAAGCTGTGCGCAAGCGGGGAGACTATAGAGCCTGTTACAAATGCGTTATTTACAAATTTACAGGCAGCTTCATTACCTTACTGGCTAACTGCTTAGGCAATGAAGGGGTGAGGTGCAGAGTGGAGGCGCGCTGGCAGCGCAGGTTGTGATTGGTTGCAGTCACGCTGGAGACAGGGGAGAGATGAATAGCAGCTGCGGGTTAATGACATGCAGGCACATTTGTTGGTTAGTACTAGCTGGTATATTATTGGTTGATGCGATCTAGTCTCTGATTGGCTCCCTGGTGCACCATGTGAAGCGTTGCCGCACAGGAACACGATCCAGTTGTATCCACTGCTGGCTGATGTGTCACAACACGAGGGGGGCCAGGAAGCGAGAAGTCACAGAGGCCTGCTAGGGTGGAGGTAAGGGGCTGGTGAGAGGTGTGTATCCCACCACGTGCACCACCATCTGCAGCTGAACCTAGCCTAACAGGTGGGTATACCATTTGCCAGTCAAATGTGATAGCACAGGCCTTATATAACATCTCATTTGACTGGACAGTCAGCATGGCAATATCTCCTCCTGCACCTGTTGGAGAAGAAAGACTATAAGGGTGAACATAAGAAAGAAATGAAGATCTACTCACTGGGGCTTTCTCTGCATGCAGCTGAGGATCATGGACTTCTGCGCATCATGTAATGTATTTTAAGTAAGATTTTGTCACTTAGTCCATGCTGGTATATTTTATCTTGCTTACGTATATAATTGACAAAATATTGGCTGTTATATACATAAGTAATTGGAGTGTGAAGATGGTCAGCGCAAACATATGGACCTCAAGATGATGATGGAACAGAATAAAATAGAATAAAATAGAATAAAACACAGTATTAGTGCATGCATCAACGTGTGTGGGGGGAAGGAGGGAGGAGGGGGGGGGGAGGGGAGGGATCGGAGGGAAGGGGTATTAGTGAATGCCACTAAATATACAGCAAAGGAAACGTAAGCAATTAGTTTCAGTGACTCACACGGGCTTGTGTGAGACTTCACCCTCAACGATGGATGTGGTGGGTGAATACAGACTCCTGAAGCGGAGTGACAATAGACAAAAAACTCACACGGCCTAATGTGAGTTTGTTCCCTCAGTGGGTGATGTCAGCCTTCTCAGGTGATGTGGATACGTCTCAGTATTCTACCCCCAATGGGTGTGGTGTATGAGTAGCTCTTCTCCCCGTCGCCCATAGACCAAAGTATGGGCAAAGTCAGAATTAGTAGCTATACAAGTCTTTATTGATAACAGTTAAAACATAAAAACGAGAAAAAACAATGAACACACTCATACAAATGGCAACTCTTGTTGCCCAGCATCAGCCGCGTGGTTGATCCAGCAAGACCTCTTCCTCCGTTTGCGTTCTCACTGACGCGTCCGGCAGTGGAACCGGAAGGGAGGATCTGCACCGGATATCCTGCGGTTGGCTGGGTCCCTCTCTCAATGAGCTCCGGCAGGGAACAACGCGTTTCGCAGTAAGCTTCGTCAGGTTCCTGCCGGATGCTCATTGTACATGGTATATATAGGCGCAGGGACTTAATTGTTTAATAAATTGATTGCAAACAGTGTAAACACCTGACTTTCAATCCCCCGCTTTAATTGCTGTCTCCCTCAGTGTAATTGGAGCGCACTGCTGCATGGGTTAATAAAGATGTTACGTGCCGTAGTACATGCTATCATAACAGTCAAAATCTCTTTCCATCACTTTCAGCCCTTTCGAAAAAGGGGGCAATTATTCAGATGTTTCTATTTGAGCACAACATTGCTCATGACATTGTTAAAAACATTTCCTCACTGTTATCCCTCAAAACATTATTGGCTAGGTGATCAGCATAGAAACAGAGTTCCAGCAAGCATATAGTAAATGAAAGTACATATGCATACATTTCTTTATACAGGAAAGTGAATCAGATACCGGGTTGGCTATCCCCCGCCTCAATAGCCCTCCGTTGAACAGGTAAATACAGACATTTAGATGTCTTTCGGCATGTTATCACAAAAACAGGAATAAATTCAAAGCAATTTTAAAATTCAAAATGTTAAAATTCTAAAATTTTAAAATTCAATTTGCATATGTACTTTCATTTACTATATGCTTGCTGGAACTCTGTTTCTATGCTGATCACCTAGCCAATAATGTTTTGAGGGATAACAGTGAGGAAATGTTTTTAACAATGTCATGAGCAATGTTGTGCTCAAATAGAAACATCTGAATAATTGCCCCCTTTTTCGAAAGGGCTGAAAGTGATGGAAAGAGATTTTGACTGTTATGATAGCATGTACTACGGCACGTAACATCTTTATTAACCCATGCAGCAGTGCGCTCCAATTACACTGAGGGAGACAGCAATTAAAGCGGGGGATTGAAAGTCAGGTGTTTACACTGTTTGCAATCAATTTATTAAATAATTAAGTCCCTGCGCCTATATATACCATGTACAATGAGCATCCGGCAGGAACCTGACGAAGCTTACTGCGAAATGCGTTGTTCCCTGCCGGAGCTCATTGAGAGAGGGACCCTGCCAACCGCAGGATATCCGGTGCAGATCCTCCCTTCCGGTTCCACTGCCGGACGCGTCAGTGAGAACGCAAACGGAGGAAGAGGTCTTGCTGGATCAACCACGCGGCTGATGCTGGGCAACAAGAGTTGCCATTTGTGTGAGTGTGTTCATTGTTTTTTCTCGTTTTTATGTTTTAACTGTTATCAATAAAGACTTGTATAGCTACTAATTCTGACTTTGCCCATACTTTGGTCTATGGGCGACGGGGAGAAGAGCTACTCATACACCACACCCATTGGGGGTAGAATACTGAGACGTATCCACATCACCTGAGCAGGCTGACATCACCCACTGAGGGAACAAACTCACATTAGGCCGTGTGAGTTTTTTGTCTATTGTCACTCCGCTTCAGGAGTCTGTATTCACCCACCACATCCATCGTTGAGGGTGAAGTCTCACACAAGCCCGTGTGAGTCACTGAAACTAATTGCTTACGTTTCATTTGCTGTATATTTAGTGGCATTCACTAATACCCCTTCCCTCCGATCCCTCCCCTTCCCCCCCCCCTCCTCCCTCCTTCCCCCCACACACGTTGATGCATGCACTAATACTGTGTTTTATTCTATTTTATTCTATTTTATTCTGTTCCATCATCATCTTGAGGTCCATATGTTTGCGCTGACCATCTTCACACTCCAATTGCAACCATAAGAAGGACTCGGGGTTGTCTTCTTCAAGGTCAAGTATCAGCAAAAAAACAACAAAAAGGACCAGTATACATTTTTATACTATTTTATACTATCACATTTTTAAATTTTTTTAATATTTAATAATTCCTAGGCGTCGAAGTATTTTTTAGCCACATATTTCAGGGAGCGCCCCAGTTCCACATCCGATATACATAGGTAAGACAGGGCTAATGCAGCCTGAAATATGTGATAAAGTGCAGTACAGGTAGACCTCGTTATCCAGCGTTTCACTTTACAACGAATGGCATCTCCAATGCTTTACAATGCAACCTTAAGTACCATTTATCGATGCTGGAATGCGTTATCCAATGCCTGAATGCGTTATCCAACGCTCACCGCCACTGATTAACATGGGACTCACTTTACAACAGTTTCACTATCCAACGCTACATCCAGAACGGATTCCGTTGGATAACCGAGGACTGCCTGTATTTCTATAATTATTCATGTTCGATAAATAATGTACTGTATGGTATGATAATACCTACAAATGCGGACTTATATCTTTTTTTTTTTTTTTTTTAAACGGATCCAATATTTTGAATGAACGCCCAAATTAAAAAATGTGTTATTTTTAGCTGTGCAATATTGATGTATTGAACTGAAGCACCCTGCTATTTTCCATAGCCTGGCACATACGTCCTTGTAATAGCAGGCAGTGCTAGAATGTAACCCTTGTTCTGCATGTACAGCTATCGCCAATCTACTGGCAGTGTTAGGGTTAACCAGCTTGCACATGTCCCTGCATGTGAGGAGTCTCATGCAAATGTTATAATGTTGCACTTTCAGCACATGCTTGTCTGGACAGGCACTGAAAAGTGCTAGTAGGTCATGTGACTGGTGGGGTGATAGACTTTTAATGGCAAGTCCTGCCCAGAGACTGGAGATAGCCAAGGTTTACACTCCTGAGTATAATAGTTGGAGACCCTCCCCTTTACAGGAGTTCCTGAGAAGACTTGGAGAGGGTCTGAGTTGCCCTGACTCTTGGTGGGTCCTGTCCTGCCAAGGGAAGGGATGATGCTCCTTGGCTGGGATATTTCAGACTGAGTTGTGGGTTCTAATATAGCTGCTACTCAGAGGAGGGTGGGGAATACTGTCATGATAGGCTTGCCAGGCATGTAATAAAGGGGTAAACCCCTAGTTGGCAGCCCCTACAATAGTGCAGGATGCGAGGGGTTAATGGAATCGTATACATGTATTTCTGCAGTCCCCTGCTCCAGCACAACATGTATTCCCCTTTGTTTTATGTGTTCCCGCCCTGTGACGTGATTGTACCAAACATCTACACTGGGATCAGGCCGGGATGGAAGGGGTTAACTGTGTTTGAATGTTTATGGCCCTTTGTTCCCTTCCCGTCTTTTTGGCCACCATTTGCAGTGACATACAGAATGCCATGTATTCCTATGCAGAGATTACAGGGCTGTTGCAATTACTGCTGGTTTTGAAATGTGGTTTGTGTAACATGAGGTTTTAAAACCCAATAATGCCATCTCCGGTTCCGTGATAGCTGGCAGTCTGAAATTTGGCCATGAGGCACAGACCCCTGAGTCAGGATTGCATGGCAGGTTTCAGCCATCTCAGATTAACCGAACAAAGTATTTTTGATATATGTAGCCCCCTGTAAACAGCACAGGCTATACCTATCTCCCTCCTACTGTGGTAAGTCCTGTTAATGACAGGCCCCAGTAGTAATCATGGGTTTTCCCCCTTCCAAGCCCTTCCCTGAGTGGTAGATGCAGGCCCCCGACTCTGCTGCAGGCATGAGACAGAGGGGAGGTTCTGCTGACATCATGAGGGGTGGGGCTGACTCTATTTAGCAGCCCGCTCTTGTAAGTGACAGCTCTGGCTGTCGGTCTGCACGGTTCTGTCCGAGGAGTTGGAGGAGACAGTGCGGTCTCGCCCGTGCCATTCGTACGGGAGCAGAGAGAGGAGAGGAGAAGCTCAGCCCTTTTAGTAGAGCTGATAGTACCATAGACCCGGTGGACCAATGCCCTCACCCCCAGTGCCGGGGTGGTTACACTGGATGTAGCTTCTTAATATAACATTATTAAACACGAACATGGTCTCACAGCTGTTGAATTTTTTCTTCACAATCACTCTTCTCTTACTGCTTTTTTATTGGATAGTATTAGATTTTCACTCACGCACAATTATTTTCTTTTTGACCAACAGTTTTATCTCCAAACACGTGGGACCGCTATGGGGACTTCGTTTGCCCCCTCCTATGCCAACCTGTTCATGGGTTGGTAGGAGATGTCCCACGTGTTTGGAGATTCAAATCCATTCAGGCATCATATAGCGTTTTATAAGTGCTATATTGATGACCTCATCATGATCTGGAGTGGTGGGGAGGAGGAGCATAAAAAGTTTTTTGACTACCTGGCAGACAACACACTAAATCTCAGGTTTACTTATGTGTTTGATATGTATCAAATACAGTTTTTAGTTCTCAATCTATATATTGATATTGAGAATAAAATTCAATCTGATATTTTTAGAAAAGAAAATGCCAGGAATTCATTACTTCATGCCAAAAGCTGCCATGCCCGTCCTCTGGTCAGAGGCATTCCAAAGGGACAGTTCCTCCGCCTACGTCGGAACTGTTCCTCATTGGAGGCTTTTGTACACAGGGCGGGCGAGATGAGGGACAGATTTCTGTCAAGGAGGTATGCCCATAAGGATCTCGATCTAGCCTATGACATAGCTCTCGGTACTGACAGAGAGATGTTAATTAATATGGAAAATAGTCGATCTGGCCATGGTACACCATTCGAGAGCACTGATGCGCCTTACTTCATTACCAATAACAGCGAACAAGCTAATGCCATTTAAATGATAATTCGTAAACACTGGGCCACACTATCCCTAGACCCTTTATTACAAAAAATGGTCTGTACTGGCCCTAAGGTAGTTTTTCGCAAAGGAGCTACTGTATGTTAGGTAACTTCTTGTCACCAAGCATGCTAAAGCCCATGACTCAAAAGAAGAATAGATTATCTTTATTTCCCAAATTGCTGGGTTCATTTAAATGCGGTCATTGTAAAATATGTCCAAATATGAATAAAGCAACACATTTTACCAACCGTGACGAAACACGTAGATTCAAGATAAAATATTTCATGTCCTGTCAGACAAATTTTGTTGTGTACTTGTTGAAATGCGGATGCAACAAGCAATTCGTGGGTTTAACCAGCAGAGTCCTTAAGATTCGCATCTTAGAGCATCTAAGACTCATTCGGAACCATGATATGTTGCATCCGGTATCATCACATTTTAACACCTGTCCATTGGGTTCAGTGGATGCTCTGCAATGTTTAGCCATTGAGCACATTCCATTACCTCCTCGCGGAGGAGATCGGATTAAAATCTTGCACCAGCGAGAAGCTCATTGGATTTTTGCATTGAGCACCCTACAACCCAATGGACTTAATGTGGAATGGGATCTACAATGTTTCCTATAAGATAAGATGGTGCTATTTATGTATACACTATTGGAATCTGCTTTGTCTTTGTACTTTTTAAGTTTTAATTAGGATCGTTCAGTTTATCTTATTATTGAATTGCAATGTATCTTCCGCATCTGTTTTTCTTGCTGCTTTCCCCCCTCCTCCGCTTCTTTTTCCTTCCCTTCCCCTTACCCCCCATCCATTTTTCCCATTAATTTCCTACTGTTCCCCCAGAATGACCTCACTATCTAAGTGATCAGCATTAAGTTAGCCTTTATATTAATGAATTATGTGAAATGCATTTAATAAAATGCTATTACTTAATATAATAGGTATGATGCTGTACAATATGATTGAATTATTATAAGCAGGGGCGCAGTATTACTTTGAAATGTTGTTGACAATTTTTAAGACAACCTTTGTGAGATTGCAGTTCCATAAGATGAGCCAAATATAAAATGACTAATGTAATAATAGTTTGGGCTCTTGTGACATTCTAATGCACTGCTTTCACATGTACAGTAAGTGATTATGTTGGTGCTTTTTTAGGCAATTTTTACATGAAGGGGTTAATATGTTTACCCGTTTTCGCGGGCTTTTTAAATTTCCAGGCTTGCACCACGTCTTACCACTTCGAGACGAAGCCCTATCCTAGAGGGTGAAACGCGTAGAGGGGGAGATCGTGGTGTAGCTCCAGTGTGAGTTGTGCAATAAAGTTTGTTGAAGATCATCCGGGAGTTTTTTCAAGTGTGTCATGTGCAGTTGCGCCGGAGCCCTACCATTTCCAGACATTTACAGAAGGCTGCACGCAGGAGCTATTGAGGAGAGCAGGTCCCAGACCGGAGACGAGATATAGGTAAGGGTTTTTATTCCCCCTACTCCGGTTAACTCAGTGGCCACGCACAGCTCCCTCTTATTTAGCCCCATTGACAATTTTGACACCATAGGTGTATTACTGACCACTGATGCGCAAGACAGTCTTGCTTTTGGACCCACCCAGAGGATAGCTTCTGAGGTGGGCCGCGGGGTATTGACGCCCCAGCCCAGACCATCCTGTCGGAGGAGAGACTTGGAGGGAAGGAGAGGAGGACAGCCCTGTACCGGGAGGAGGGTCATGTGATAGCAGGGCATTGCTGTTGTTGTGGCTGCTGGACACCACTACATTTGGAGTCGCTGATCTGACCAATAAAGAGACAATACTTTTATACAAAGACTGTTGTGTGAGTTTGGAGCATTCACCCCTGGACAGGGTGGTTCTTCTATATGGGTCCTCTCTCATATCCCTGGGAGCTATAGAAGATGGAGGCGCTGCACCACTGAGAAAGCATGGAGGCTACCACCCCAGAAGCCTGGTCCTGTCTCCCCAATAACAACGCGGGAAGCTCAGGCCCTCCTGTTCCATGCAGGTATGCACCACCACTACGCATGTAATCTGCCCTCACGCACCCTAGACACCACCGATGAGTCCGGGGGGGGAACAAGGGTTACATTTGGAGGCGCTGCTGAGAGGCCAGAACAGGTCAGGCTTACAGCGAGGCGGAACGGGAAGAGTGAGATGCACTCTCCGTGCAAGTGCTGGAGAAGGAAGGGCGCAATTGCACACCGAGGGTAGTCAGGGGAGCGTAGACTCTCGCACAGTACGCCTTGGGCTCCCTTAGGAGGTGGCGTATGAGGGGTGAATAGCTATAGTTGTCTGAGTGCCTTAAGGCAGATAGCGTGAGTCAACTGGGGGGGTCAGCCTGTTAACTAGTCCAGGGACCATGGCCCAGGGTCCGCGCTATGAGTGGCCAAAAGTAGGAGACGCCCGTACCTAAGGAGATGCCCGGTACACTAGCTATCACCCACACAAACGCACCACAGAGCACTTGCACCAGAGACACCGAGTACAGTGCATGGAGGAGAGGAGTTCCGCTGAGCCTGGGGTAAAGCCACCTCATATTGGTGGGATACAGAAACAGAATGCAGAGCACACATTTGGAGGTCAGTCAGTGTCTAGGTACGAGATACCCAGTAGACACTGAGAATAGGGCACATGTACATTTGGAGGGCTCATCCAAGATGGCGTCCGTCCCTGCATGTGCTCCGCAGAGCAAGAGAGCCGATCTAAAATGGCGGTTCCCGCCAATCCTGGAGCAAGCACGTGAATTGTGCAAAGAGACAGTGAAAGAAATGTGGCGGGAAATGTGCAAGAGTCTGGCGCCAAACCCAGATTCCTTGCAAGAGGAGCGGAGCGGCGCGAAAGCCGAAAGCCCACCCACCTGTGCCGTGACTGGTCAGAAAACCAGACCACGTCACACTGAAGGAGCGAAGACCACGCCTCTGGATTCCACCAGAGGGAGTAGGCACAAGGAGGGCCAATCAGGAGCATCCTCAGCGAAGGGAGGGACAGGAAGCGAGAGCGAAGAGCTTCCCTTCTGTCTGGCATTCGAGGAGCAAGGAGCTGAACCACTGAACTGTTCAACCCCTGAAATAACCATGTCGGAGATGAGCACTACTATTTACCAACTACCAGGAGGCTTACTGGTAGTAGAGGTAGCTGAGCATGAATAAGTCCGGTGTTTGTGCGTTCACTGCGGGATACCGGGCGTGGTACCAAGCACCAAGGCCCGATGCCCAAAATGTGGCACGTTTTACCTTTGGCCGAACGAGCTGTGGCCTTTGATCGAGACCCCGTGGCGTGCCTCTCCGGGAACATTGACGGAGGTGGCGGAAGGCAAAGACAAGACTGCCATGGTTCCCCGTTACACCCAAGTGGTAGGAACCAAGGCCCAGCCCGCTACCGAACCGAGTGAGCTGTCGACAGAAGAGCGCGACCGCAGTGGAGGTACCGGAGCGAGACTGCTTTGTACCTATACCCACTGGTTGTATCGCAGAAGAACCCGGTGACTCCCTAGCAGAGGAACCGATCCTGATATCCTCGGAGGAAGAGGTTGGCGTGACATCGGTGGCGATGCGCCTACCGGCGAACCGCACCAAAGGCATCAAGAGGGAGCAGACGAGTCCGGAAACCTTCTGACGGCGAGCGCTGGTGCGGCCGGAGGCCCGTAAGAGTCCCACGGCCGTGGTGACTCCCAGTGCGGCAGAAACCGGGACCGAGACGACCCTAGAGGAGCCCGATATCATCAAACAGCAGCGGAGCGGTAAGGAGACACCACCACCCCCTTACTTCCGCCAGGTGAAAGCAGCAACCGAGGAGGACGAGAAGGAGAGGCTTGCGGCCACCCTACTTGTCCGTCCGCGAACCGGATGCTCCGCCAACGCCGCACTTCTGGTGCGTGACCACAGAGCGGAGGGATATTCTAAGGGCCAACTGATGATGTCATTTCTGGTTCCACCGGAAAACGAGGGCCGGAAGCGCTGTTCTCCTCACGGAGAGTAGCCAGGGCCGCGGCCATGGCCGCCCTGAAAAGCCCAGGTCCATTGAGAGAGGCGCGACACATGGCAGAGAACGCGCCCAAGAAAGCGTCCCTTGGTCGTGATATTACCCGCTTGCTGGACAATGAAATGAATGTTGCCCCTGCCCCAGCCCATAGCTCCATCGGCCCGGCCACTGCCCCTTCCCTGTCACGAGTATTGCCACCGGGACCTAGTGGGGATAAATATACCAAATACCCAAAGTATTCCAAGGACTTGCGGGATTGGGAATTGAGTGAAGAGGGGTCTGATGGGGAGAAACCGTATTCAAGTGTTATACCTGTGCCTAACCCTGTGCCGTTTTCTCCTGCAGCTAGAGGGAGGGCCCGTGGGTCAACACTCCAGTAGAGGCTGGGCCTACCAGCAAAGTGGGTCATAAGATGAACCCTACCAGATATGTCAATGCCAAAGGAAGGAGAGATTGCTCGCAATCTACTGATGCGGGTACGTCTGGTGTCTCTTCACAGGCAGAGTCTGAGGTAGAACACACTAGTCAGTCCACCGAGTACGAGCACCGTGACAAATGGTGGGTACCATGCAGGAATGGACCGTACACGGTTCCTGCTCATTAAGAATAACATTGTTGACCATTGGTGGGCGGCTTTTTCTTTCACTCAACAGGAGGTGAAGGATGAGATAGATCATAGGTACCGGAGATAGAACAGAAAATCGTTGTACCCAAGGGCCCTAGTATCTTATATGACGAAATTGCTCCGGAAGAGCCAGAGTTTTGGGTACTGCCAAGCTGGGCGGGTAACCGGGAACTCACTAAGTTGAGCCGTGCCGACAGAGCCATAGTGGCTAGATATATGCAGACGCATGGGTATGAGTATCCTTATGTGCCTGCGCCCATCATGACGGAGATAGAAGAGAACTGAGATAGTTGGCTAAGGGAGGCTGTGCAGGAATATCTTCGGACCAAGTTTGGTCAAGGGGGTTACCATAATGAAGACAAGATAAGTGAATTGGTCAGCATATGGAGTATAGGTAGATGTATCTACATGCATGGTGTAAGCCATCGGCCAAAGCATGGGTCGGTCCAATCTTTCGCTGTGACGATCACGGATCATAATGGGCGGAGAGTAAGGAAGCCTGATCCAAAGCATTATCTGTAGGGTTATCCATGTTGGGAGTACCCGGTTGTATTATTCTTGAACTACCTCATATGCAATGTGTGTTGATAATGTCTCATGTATGTGCTGTTTCCCAGGTGGTTCACCGCAGGATGGTGCTGCTAAACCTAGGTCCAAGTGGGGACCATTGGATTCCACCAGAGAGAGAATGTAGCCCCCTGTAAACAGCACAGGCTATACCTATCTCCCTCCTACTGTGGTAAGTCCTGTTAATGACAGGCCCCAATAGTAATCATGGGTTTTCCCCCTTCCAAGCCCTGCCCTGAGTGGTAGATGCAGGCCCCCGACTCTGCTGCAGGCATGAGACAGAGGGGAGGTTCTGCTGACATCATGAGGGGTGGGGCTGACTCTATTTAGCAGCCCGCTCTTGTAAGTGACAGCTCTGGCTGTCGGTCTGCGCGGTTCTGTCCGAGGAGTTGGAGGAGACAGTGTGGTCTCGCCTGTGCTGTTAGTACGAGAGCAGAGAGAGGAGAGGAGAAGCTCAGCCCTTTTAGTAGAGCTGATAGTACCAGAGACCCGGTGGACCAATGCCCTCACCCCCAGTGCCGGGGTGATGGGGAGAATCCATTCCCCACCCAGAGGATAGCCCCTGAGGTGGGCCGTGGGGTATTGACGCCCCAGCCCAGAGCATCCTGTCGGAGGAGAGACTTGGAGGGAAGGAGAGGAGGACAGCCATGTACCGGGAGGAGGGTCATGTGATAGCAGGGCATTGCTGTTGTTGTGGCTGCTGGACGCCACTACATTTGGAGTCGCTGATCTGACCAATAAAGAGACAATACTTTTATACAAAGACTGTTGTGTGAGTTTGGAGCATTCACCCCTGGACAGGGTGGTTCTTCTATATGGGTCCTCTCTCATATCCCTGGGAGCTATAGAAGATGGAGGCGCTGCACCACTGAGAAAGCATGGAGGCTACCACCCCAGGAGCCTGGTCCTGTCTCCCCAATAACAACGCGGGAAGCTCAGGCCCTCCTGTTCCACGCAGGTATGCACCACCACTACACATGTAATCTGCCCTCACGCACCCTAGACACCACCGATGAGTCGGTGGGAGGAAACAAGGGTTACATATATATAAATTGTGATATATTTCTGTATAGTCAGGGCTAGCCAATTAGCCCACGAAAGTTCCTGGCCATTTGGAATTGTAATGAGCCATCAGGCGCCGGTGAGTCTGCGTGCTTTGTCCAGATCAAGGCTTCACCCCCCAGATTGAGTGTGCAGGGGGGAGAGATAGCAGGACCTGGCTGTGTATGTTTAGGTGCTACAAATCACACCTCCAGTCAGCCTTTCCTCTGTGAAGAAATACAGATGGCAGACTCAGAGGCACCAGGCTTAGGAGTGGGGTGCACTAAATGGGACTCTGACTGACAGTGTGTGCGCATGTCCCACCTACCAGTGAGCTGGCAAGAGTTAATTGGGTCCAGATAATTGTTCCCCAATACCTGGGTCCCAATGTTAAGTAGAGGCTAAAATCTATTTAAGAGACTGTAAGCCCTCTACCCAGTTGTCTTCGTTTGTATCCTGTATTGCTGAATGAATTGCTAGCCTGAATCCTGGCTACTTCATGGTCCCCATCCTAAGTAAGTGTAAATATTCCATTTGTTATTTGTCCAAAATTGTGTGTCCACCTTATTTGAAGGAATAAAATCTCTTTATCATATCACAGTCGTATTTAATTCAACCCAGTAATTATGTGTATATTATAACCCTGTAAATTATCATGACAAATACTCACCTCAGGTATTGGTTCCTGCCAAAGCCCCTTGCCATAGGAAAAGGGTGAGGATTGATCTGCCCAAATGGGAGGGTGAGTGAGGAGAGAATAAGGGACACCATCTGTATTGTACTCTCTGCAGAAAAAAGGGTCCAATAAACCCCAGTTGCAACGTTCCTATACTCTAATCCTGCACTCCAAGTTTCCTGTATACAGAACACCCTCATACCCATCAATCTCCCATTGGGGGAATAGGGGTGTTACAGAACTATAAAATTAATGGGGATTTTTAGCGGGGGCTGGATGGCGAGGCAATAACGCCACAGTTTTTACTTGTCGCAAAAGATGTTTCCGGTCATAATAACTTCACACTTCAAATCTTTAGTGAAAATGTCATCAGGTAAAGCTAGTTCATATTCTGTACTGCTTTCTAAGACAATTATTATTTTTTTCATCTGCATAATCACGTATTGAATAATGTTATATAAAGAGAACTCGAAAATACATATTAGAACTGAAACCATTTACCACACATTTAGCACACGATTTTTATTAAAAACATTTTTCTTCTGGTATCTATTAGTGAAAATTACACAAGAGAAAACAAGTAATATGAGTTTTTATGCCTCTGAATTATGATACCAATATGACATCCTATAAAAAGACACATTCTGTTTCGTACTTGTTGGGATGCATTATAAACTAAAATTCTTAGTTTGTGCAGTGTATTATGAACGATAAACCTTACAAATGTACAGTATATCAGCCTAAGCACTATTGTTACATGAAGAACGAAGTGTAAAATAATAATGTAAAGGATGGCAGAACACTGAGCCGGGGAGGCCACTAGTCATGGACTATAATACTAGTAATAATTACTGGGGGGTTATTCCTAGAAACTTAATATAACGTTTTGGATAAAATATAAACTGTATAACATGAAGATTAAAAATGTAAAAGTGGGCAGCAGAGGCACAACCTATGTAGAACCCAGAATACTAAGTTTATATCTGTTATTTAATGATTTATTGCTTCTATTCATAGTTTTAGGTAGAATATTAGAGGGTCTAAATTTGTCTTAATGGTGGTTAGTAAATAAAATCAGTGATTCGCATCCGGAAGTTGATTGTAAAAATAAATAGTAATAAGTACAAAAATAAATATAAGGGTTAAATGTTAATAGTACTTAAAAAAAAAAGTAAATGTTACTAGATAAGTTAATAAAATACAGGTAGAAGCAAAGTCTTTGACGTAGTATAAGATGTTACTTGGCTTTGTATGTCACTATGATCCATTACATTTTTTCAGGTTTTTTTACCTATGGGAATGCATCTTAGTAAGCTGCCTTTTTTTTTTTTTTTGCATTCAGTTCACTTCAAGCAGAGGCCCATCAAGTACTCCAGGACATATGGGTTATCAACCAGGACACTGCACCTATACATGAGCCCTTGGCTATAGCCTTTAGATCATTGAAGTAAGGTATTACCATTACTTACGTTGTATCTTCTGGACAGTAGAACGCATTTGAATCCCTACTGCAGTGCATCATGGGATTTTCTCCATTTAAACTTTTTTTGGGGGGACTTAAATACCCATTCATACTATTATATAAATACCGCCCCATCATCTTCTTATAGGTAAATGAGATGGGACTGCCATAAATAAAGCCTGTGACATCTGTGACGGTTCAGGGGATTCCTTCCCCTCCATGTGTCCCTGGCGCTGCGCTTCCTCCTGCCCCTCATGTCCCTTCTTTGCCTTCCCGTTCTGTTCTCCCTTCCTCCTCACGCATCCGTCTCTCTGCGGCAGTCCCTGAGGTTAACCCCTTAATTACCATAGTGGTTAATAACCGTTATGGTGATTAACAAATTAGTGACCAATTGTTAGTTTTTTTTACTATTGTTGTCTACTGACGAAGAGGAAGAGGGGGACGAGAATAGCATTCGTCCTAGCAGGTGTAAGTACATCTTTAGGAAAATGGTGAAAGTACGGCGCAACTGCGCATGTCTGAAAGAAGGCTCCCGGATGTCTAATCCAAAAAAACTTTATTGGTCACACACCAAGGCTACACCAGCGTCTCCCCCTCAACGCGTTTCACCCTTACACAGAGGGCTTCGTCTTGGAGTGGGGAGAAGTGGTGACAGCCTGTTTAAATACCCTAAAAGCCTGCGAAAGCGGCATTAAAATTTAACCCCTTCAATGCTTTCTAGCCTGTTCAGTAATATCAGTGCTATTACACCATGATGTCTATGCTACTCACTTGGGACATACTCAGGTACATAGAAGGCATACTGAGTGTATAATCAGACATAAACATATGCAATGATAAGACTGTTTGGCTGCACATTCAAGGTGTATATATACAATAAAATGCTGTTTACAACACTGCAGAAAAAATATATAAATATACTCATCCCTAATTTCACATTATCAAAGTCAAACAACTGTAAGTCCATTATTAGATATATAAAGATGGACTTCCTAATACTTTAATTTAAACATAGCCATAATACCTATGTTATTTGACCAGCGAATATAGGGAAGGAAAAAGAAAAAGAAAAAAGGGTAGAAGAAGGGAGGAAGGGAAAGTGGCTTCTTTATACAACATCATCAATCACGAGCACGGCCTAACAGCCACTGAGTACTTTTTGCACAATCACTCCACCCTCTCTCCAGCACATATAGCCTTTATCTTGGATAGTATTAGATTTTCACTCACTCACAATTATTTTTTTCTTCGATCAGCAGTATTATCTCCAAACACGTGGGACAGCTATGGGGACATCCTTTGCCCCCTCCTATGCCAACCTGTTCATGGGTTGGTGGGAGATGTCCCACGTGTTTGGAGATTCCAATCCCTTCAGGCGTCATGTGGTGTTTTACAAGCGCTACATTGACGACCTGATCTTGATCTGGAGTGGTGGGGAGGAGGACCTTTTGAGGTTTTTTGAATACCTGGCAGATAACACTCTCAATCTGAAATTTACTCATACATATAATAAAAACCAAATTAATTTTTTGGATCTAAATCTATATGTAGATATTGAGTATAAAATTCAATCAGATATTTACAGAAAGGAGAATGCCAGGAATTCATTGCTTCATGCAAAAAGCTGTCACGCATGCCCTCTGGTTAGAGGCATTCCAAAGGGGCAGTTCCTGCGATTGCGCCGGAACTGCTCCACATTGGAGGCCTTTATCCACAGGGCGGACGAGATGAGAGAGAGGTTCCTGTCGAGGGGGTACGATGGTGCAGATCTTGACCAGGCATACCAGCATGCACTGCATATAGATAGGAATATCCTCCCCAACATGTCAGCCAACAGTACACAGATAGACACACAGGCCGAGAACGCAGAAGCGCCATTTTTTATCACTAATTATAGCGAGCAAGCGAACACCATTAAAGCCATAATACGCAAACATTGGGCCACATTATCCTTAGATCCTTTATTGAACAAAATGGCATGTGTGGGACCCAAAATAGTGTTTCGTAGAGCAGCTACGCTAGGGAATCTCTTATCACCCAGTATGTTGAAAACAACTAATAATAACAAAAACAAACTGTCTTTTTTTCCAAAATTGATCGGATCATTTAAATGTGGGCATTGTAAGATTTATCCCAAAATGATGAAAGCCACACATTTCTCTGACAAAGAGGAAACACGAAAATATCAGATTAAAACGTTTATGTCATGTCAAACTAATTTTGTTGTATACTTGTTACAATGCGGATGTAAAAAAACAGTATGTGGGGCTAACAAGTAGAGCCTTAAAAATCCGCATTTTAGAACACTTAAGGCTAATTAAAAACCTAGACATGACACATCCGGTGCCAATCCACTTTAACAATTGCCGTTGGGTTCTGTGGATAATTTCAGATGTTGCGCTATAGAACACATAGTCTTACCCCTTCGGGGAGGTGATAGAACTAAGCTCTTACATCAAAGAGAGGCGCATTGGATCCACACACTTAATACGTTACAACCCAACGGTCTTAATGTGGATTGGGATCTACGATGTTTTCTCTAAGGTATATTCAGGAGTGTTACATGGGGAATGCTTATATCTATATACAACAGTCCTCTTTAGAACAGAATGTATAGTGTGCTTATTTATATTGATCCATCCTCCGTTCTGTCCTTCCTTCTTTACATTCCCTCGCGCCCTTCCTCTCTTCCCCTTCCCCAACCCCCCCCCCCCCCGATCCCCCCCCTTTTTTCCCCTCCCCCCCCCTTTCCCTCCCCCTCTCCCCCCCCCCCCCTTCCTCCTTCCTTTCCCTTTCCCTTCCTTCCTTTCCCTTCCTCCCTTCTTCTACCCTTTTTTCTTTTTCTTTTTCCTTCCCTATATTCGCTGGTCAAATAACATAGGTATTATGGCTATGTTTAAATTAAAGTATTAGGAAGTCCATCTTTATATATCTAATAATGGACTTACAGTTGTTTGACTTTGATAATGTGAAATTAGGGATGAGTATATTTATATATTTTTTCTGCAGTGTTGTAAACAGCATTTTATTGTATATATACACCTTGAATGTGCAGCCAAACAGTCTTACCATTGCATATGTTTATGTCTGATTATACACTCAGTATGCATTCTATGTACCTGAGTATGTCCCAAGTGAGTAACATAGACATCATGGTGTAAAAGCACTGATATTACTGAACAGGCTAGAAAGCATTGAAGGGGTTAAATTTTAATGCCGCTTTCGCAGGCTTTTAGGGTATTTAAACAGGCTGTCACCACTTCTCCCCACTCCAAGACGAAGCCCTCTGTGTAAGGGTGAAACGCGTTGAGGGGGAGACGCTGGTGTAGCCTTGGTGTGTGACCAATAAAGTTTTTTTGGATTAGACATCCGGGAGCCTTCTTTCAGACATGCGCAGTTGCGCCGTACTTTCACCATTTTCCTGACCTGTATCTCGACGGTGGCATGCAGGAGTAGACGAGGAGAGTGGGTCTCAAACCGGAGGAGCAGGTGAGGTAAACCATTCCCCTTGCACCGGTTGCATCCGTGGCCCTGCTTAGCTCTCTCATACCTACCCCAGTGTCTGATACTTTCAGACTTGTGTTATACACAGAGGCGCATGACAGATTTTTCTATCTGGTAAGTACATCTTTAATTTACTATATGCTGTCTGGGTCATGTTTTGTTTATGTTTTATTTTTTAATGGGCAAATGATCTATTATCCAGATATGGAAAATAGGGATTTTGCCCATTAAAGTACTGTATGTGTTTGGGGGGGTGGGGCTGTTCAATGTATTGTATTGAATGTTTGTATTGTAATGTTTATTGGGGGCAGAGGAGGTGGGTGAAGGGGTTAAGTGCCCCAGGATGGGTGTTTAGGTCTCCCGAGTGGGTAGTGGGAGGAGTTAACAGTAGCACCCGCTATGGCATTGAAAGGGTTAAGGTAATGAAGGTGCTTACCCATCCCGCATCCTTCCTGGTAGGCCTAAACACCCTGGGCAAATACTCCCTTCACTTAGCCCCTCTATCCCTATAAATTAGATAGTCTGTCTTAACCCCTTCATTGCCTTAGCAGTTAGCTGCTAAGGTAGGGAAGCTGCTTTTATTTTATTTTGATAACACAGTACTGTAGCAGGGGGTCTCTGGAAGCTGAATTGCTTTGATTTCAGGTCCGAGGACCCCCTGTTTCCCAAGATACAGGCCCCATTAAAATAAAAGCTGCGTGATCCCCTGTTAGAGGCACGCAGGTTGAGTGACTGCAGGTCTTTTACAGACAGGTGCAACCCAGTTGGATTCACACAGGGCGAGTCCCATTCAAACACAAGGACCCCCGCTGTGGTAATCTGATGGGCAAATAAGTCTGGCTGCTGTGATCTTATGGAGAGGATGCTGTGCAGGACCCGCAAGGCAGGAGGTCCAGAACTGACAGTTTCATCTGAAAATTGACTGAAAAAATGGGAAAGCAAGAAAATGTGATGAGCTCAACATTTTGAAAATCCAACATGTACAGTACCAGAGTGCAAATCCTCCCATGATAAATATAGGAATAAATGCAGAGAAAACACAAATAGTGCAATAATGTTAAAAGAACTAGTGTTTCCTTTAAATAAATAGTAATACCCTCACAAGTGTCAGTGATTTTCAGCTTTTCAAAAGTGAATACTTTGCTGTATGGTCTGTATAGTTCATGCTGTCCTCACAAATTCACAAACACGTGGGTATCAGGCATGTAGGACACACAGGAGGGTTTCAAAAACGCTGCATCATTGTACAGGTGGAGACAGTGGGACGCGAGTAAGCTGGCGAGGAGGTCGGTGTCCGGGGACTTCCTTATAAGTCCACTTATAATAAGGTGCCATACATTTTACATTTTTGTAAGTGCATTACTTTTATACTTCTAAATAAAACAGAAGATCTATACTACAGTATGTATATACTTGTCTTTCTGAGAGGAGAATAGAAAACCTACAATGGGGAAAACGACAGCAGACCACACCAGTTCCTGTCTAAAACCAAGTGTTCCCATCTACACCTTTTTCATAGAGACACACTTTACTCAAAGAATACAAATTGTGAGTTGAATACTTACTTGTGGAGAGAGTGTGGATTTGTAGAACGTACTACTCTATGTTTTTTGTTTTGTTTTTCTCCTATAATTTTCTCCTGGTTCCGGGTTTTGTGCCTAGGCATTTTTTGGATGTATATATATATAATTTATTTTTAGCCCTCCTATCAACCGTGGGTTGTACAATGAGTTAAAAATTGTCGTAAGGCACACATTAGGTTGATTTATTTCATGGGCAATGGAAATTCGCTGCAATTTTTATGGGGCAGGGCAGTGTGTAAATGGTACTTAAGATTGGGCAATAAGGACTTTAATAAAGTAATTTTTTTTATTTTTATAAATCAGTGTTTACAGTCAATTATTTATTTAAAGGAAAAGAGACGGAAACATTAAAACATTTAAAATGATCTTGATTACCTCCCCTTCTGTTCCCAGGCCTCCCCCTTGAGAAGATGATGATCTTGTCAAGGGTTAAAATAATTAGAGGGGTCACAAAAATTCAGATGTGACGTTTGATGTGCATAAAATTACATTTAACACTTGAAAAATTGACCGCCAGGGATACTATAAAATTTATCATGTGTTACAGTAGATCTAATATTTCTAGATTTACAGAAACTTATATTGTATTTTCCTGTTAAGGAGGAATTTAATCAGTTTTGGAGGGTTACAACAATTATCAACTCACCAAGTGATCATATTTTATTTTTCAGTGGAGCCCCTGTATACTCAAACACATTGGTAGGAAACATAAGAGATATATTCATAAAGGGGACAAGGATACAAAGATTCTCTAGAAGGATAATCCTTCATGTCTAAAGTTTATCGATATTGAGTAGGTGCCTAAATCCATAAGAAGGGGTAACTGCTTAAAGGTTCTACTTCAATGGGAATCAAGATGGATTTCTACAATTAACATTTTGCAACCTATTTGTCTGGATGAGATTATTAATCTCCCTTTTTATGAATATGATCATTTAAATTGGTGTTTATGGAGTATATCTTGCATTTAAATAAATTGAATTTAATGCTTTGTTATTTTTATTAAACTAATTTCTCTGGAATTGAATGTTTTAATCTGACTTTGATATATAATTAATTTGGTAATGAAATTGTCTTGGATTTAATTAACTATTTTATTATAAATAATTGTGTAATTAGTCATTGCTTTATCTCCTGACAAAATGTAGACAAAACACTGGTCAGGATATGTAAGTCTTACCCCTGGTAAAAATACTTCTATGTCTATTTTTGGCAGAAGAAAATCCTAGGATTGGAGCGGAGCACAGAACGAGAAGGTGGGGGACCAGCAAGGTGTGGGTTAGAAAATTATTTATTGAAAAACATGGTATCGGGGACAAAAACAAACACTCTGACGCGTTTCAGGCAAAACGCCCTTTATCAAAGAGATGATTCGCGTCTTCTCCCTTCCACAGTCTTATAGACGGCTCCCCGCCCCAAACAATAGTGACGCTGCATCAATTTGGCGCGAACACATGAGAATCAATATTATTGGTCAGACTCTCATCCAATAGGATCTCAAGGTTTGGTAGGTGCGTCTCATATGGTAGAGGAGTGACGCACAGACCTCATGGTCTCACGAACAACTCCCCGCCCATGAACAACGATGATGCTGTATATATTAGGAGTGAGAGCATATCAATGGATCTAAATAATGGAGCTCTCCTCCAATCAAGTCTCTATAACCAGTGGGTGCGTCTCATGGGAGCGAAGAGTCCTACAAAGACTGACAGTGGGGATAAAACTTATTTAACATAAAGAAAATAAGAACAAATCAATAAAAGAAAAGAAAAAAGAAAAGAATAACAAACATTTAAAAAAACAAATAGAATTAATCTGCGAGTCAGTTTCTTGAATAGGTGAGGACCAATGGGAAAATGCAAAGATAAATGCAACTTATTCAGAGCACATATATCTATAAAATCACACAAATATAGTTGAAGAAACAACAAATGAATGTAATAAGCGTTATCATATAGGCATCTATCTATTTCAAGTGCATCATAATCATGGAAGGAAAGGGGAGAAAAGTGAGGAGATGTATAACCAATATAAAGTAAAAAATAATAAATAAAAATATAATCATAATACATATTGATATCCCCAAATGAGTAATCAATATAAACAATTTGAAGGCTAACAATACATTTATAAACAATCTTCATTTTTAATATGATTTTATGGGAGATTATCACTAATGCAAATATTCAATACATACATACATTATATATATATAAACTCCAGGCTCCTCCTCCCTTGCTCACAACGAGGAAAAGCACGGCGCGGCCCGGGCCTCCTGCACCCCCCTCACGTGCGCCGGCTCCCAGAGAGGGGAAGCGCGGCCCTCCTGCTCAGCAGCAAACTCCAGGCTCCTCCCCCTCGCTCACAACGAGGAACGGAGGGGAAGCGCGGTGCGGCCTGGGCCTCCTGCACTCCCCCTCACATGCGCCGGCTCCCGGACGGAGGGGAAGCACGGCGCGGGCCTCCTCCTCACGTGCACTGGCTCCCAGATGGAGGGTAAGAGCGGCGCGGGCCTCCTGCCACTCTTGCCCCCCCCCCCAGCTCCCCGAACTCACCTCCTGCCCCAGCCAGATGCCATGGGGTCAAGGTAAGTCACCCACCGTCTCCCAACACGCACTGTCACCCAGTCACCCACACAATCACCCACACGCCCACCCAGTCACCCAGTCACCCACTTTCACCCAGTCACCCACTCACTCACCCACCCACTCAGTCACCCACCCACCCACCCACTCAGTCACCCAGTCACCCACTCACTCACTCAGTCACCCACCCACTCACTCAGTCACTCACTCACTCAGTCACCCACTCACCCACTCAGTCACCCACCCACTCACTTAGTCACCCACCCACTCACTTAGTCACCCACCCACTCACTTAGTCTCCCACCCACTCACTCAGTCACCCACCCACTCACTCAGTCGACCCAGTCACCCACACACCCACCCACCCAGTCACCCACCCACCCACCCACACACCCGGTCACCCAGTCACTTTCACCCAGTCACCCACTTTCACCCAGTCACCCACTCATTCAGTCACCCACTCACTCACTCACCCACCCACTCACTCAGTCACCCACTCACTCAGTCACCCACTCACTCAGTCACCCACTCACTCAGTCACCCACTCACTCAGTCACCCACTCACTCAGTCACCCACTCACTCAGTCACCCAGTCACCCACTCACTCAGTCAGCCACCCACTCAGTCACCCACCCACTCAGTCACCCACCCACTCAGTCACCCACCCACTCACCCACCCACCCACTCACCCACCCAGTCAGTCACCCAGTCACCCACCCATTCAGTCAGTCACCCAGTCACCCGGGGGAAGCCCAACCCTGTCGTCCGCCCCCCCAAAATTACATCCCGGGCAACGCCGGGTCTCTCAGCTAGTCTATATATAAATGTAAATCAAGATAATCGATATGTATGTCATGATATGAATGAGTAAATTTAAAATTATAAGTATTTGCCTCTAGATATTAAAAAAAAGCGTGAAGTGTATCCCTATCCCCATTCCAAATAAACGGTAAATCATCTATGAAACGCCGATAAAAAATAATGTGTTCTCTAAATGGGTTAGTGTCACCGAAAATGTGAGTGGTTTTCCAAAATACCATAAAAAGGTTCGCATAAGAGGGTGCAAAAGATGTGCCCATTGCTGCCCCCTGTGACTGTAAGTAATATTGTTTGTCAAACAGAAAGTAATTGTGCTGTAAGAGAAACATAACCAAATCTAAAAGAAAAGTGCTTTGTGCCAAGTGTATATTTGAGTGATTAAGAAAATAACTGATAGCTTTAGTGCCCAAGTGTGATCAATAATCGTGTATAGTGAGGTAACATCAAGTGTGACCCACATATAATTGTTTAACCAATTGATTTTCTGAATATCTACAAGCAAGTCAGAGGAGTCTCTCAAGTAGGAGGGAAGTGTTTTAACTAAAGTCTGTAAAAAATGATCCACGTACCTAGATAGACCATCTCCCAAAGATCCAATACTCGATATAATAGGTCTGCCAGGAGGACAGACAAGAGATTTATGGATCTTTGGGAGATGGTGAAAAATAGGCACAATTGGAAATGGGTTATAAAGATAAATCGATTCCTGTTTCGTAAGAACTCCTAACTCCCTGCCCAGATCCAATAAATCGCGAATCTCTGCCAGATATGATTGCGTAGGGTCTCTGTCTAGCTTGCAATATGCCTGAGTATTAGTGAGCTGCCTTAAGGCTTCCGTACTGTAAGCATCTGTATGCATAATACCGACTGCTCCCCCCTTGTCCGCATTTTTTATAACTATATCAGATCTCTTTTTAATGAATATAGATGCGAATGTTCCTCTTTGGACATATTGTCGGAGAGAGAAGTGGTGAACATAAAACCTTTAGCAAGAATTTGTAAGTCTTTCTCCACTAGCTTCTCGAATGTTTCAAGATGCGGACCTTTGGAGAAAAAGGGACAAAAAATGGATTTATTTCTAAAATCAGTATGTTTTGTACCGCTTAGGAACAATAATTGATCCTCTGTATCCACAGAGTCTGACACTCCTTCTTCTGTAGTCAAATCTGTCACCTTTGGTTCCCTGCCATGCGATTGATGAGACTTGGGAAGATAGTTGTCTTTCAGAGAATATGGGGGTACTTCAGGACATGACAGATTTGACTACAGAATAAGGAGTGTCAGACTCTGTGGATATAGAGGATCAATTCTTGTTCCTAAGCGGTACAAAACATACTGATTTTAGAAATAAATCCATTTTTTGTCCCTCTTTCTCCAAAGGTCCGCATCTTGAAACATTCGAGAAGCTAGTGGAGAAAGACTTACAAATTCTTGCTAAAGGTTTTATGTTCACCACTTCTCTCTCCGAAAATATGTCCAAAGAGGAACATTCGCATCTATATTCATTAAAAAAGAGATCTGATATAGTTATAAAAAATGCGGACAAGGGGGGAGCAGTGGTGATTATGCATACAGATGCTTACCGTACGGAAGCCTTAAGGCAGCTCACTAATACTCAGGCATATTGCAAGCTAGACAGAGACCCTACGCAATCATATCTGGCAGAGATTCGAGATTTATTGGATCTGGGCAGGGAGTTATGAGTTCTTACAAAACAGGAATCGATTTATCTTTATAACTCATTTCCAATCGTGCCTATTTTTCACCATCTCCCAAAGATCCATAAATCTCTTGTCTGCCCTCCTGGCAGACCTATTATATCGAGAATTGGATCTTTGGGAGATGGCCTATCTAGGTACGTGGATCATTTTTTACAGACTTTAGTTAAAACACTTCCCTCCTACTTGAGAGACTCCTCTGATTTGCTTGTAGATATTCAGAAAATCAATTGGTTAAACAATTATATGTGGGTCACACTTGATGTGACCTCACTATACTCGATTATTGATCACACTTTGGGCACTAAAGCTATCAGTTATTTTCTTAATCACTCAAATATACACTTGGCACAAAGCACTTTTTCTTTTAGATTTGGTTATGTTTCTCTTACAGCACAATTACTTTATGTTTGACAAACAATATTACTTACAGTCACAGGGGACAGCTAAGGGCACGTCATTTGCACCCTCTTATGGGAACATTTTTATGGGATTTTGGGAAACCACTCACATTTTCGGTGACACTAACCCATTTAGAGAGCACATTATTTTTTATCGTCGTTTCACAGATGATTTACTGTTTATTTGGAATGGGGATAGGGATACACTTCACGCTTTTTTTGAATATCTAGAGGCAAATACTTATAATTTGAAATTTACTCATTCATATCATGACACACATATCGATTACCTTTATTTACATTTATATATAGATGTTAGTCAAAAAATACAGACTAGCATATATAGGAAGAAAAACTCCAAAAACTCCCTGCTCAGATCTAACAGTGCCCATCCTAGATCACTTATATAGGGCATTCCCAAAGGACAATTTCTTAGATTACGGAGAATATGCTCTACAGAAGAGTCCTTTTTAATTCAAGCGGAAGAACTTAAGAAAAGATTTGGGAGTCATGGTTATGGGGAGGGGGACCTGGAAATTGCCTTTGATTATGCATTAAATATGGATCGAATAAAACTTTTGACTAAAAATAAATCAAAACAATATAGTCATGATAAAAGGAATACTCATATACAAAATGATGCAACTAACCAGTTACCACTTTTTATAACGACATTTTCAAAACAAGCTGAGCAGATTAGATTTATTTTACAAAAACATTGGGCAGTTTTAAAATTAGATAGAGATCTTGATCTTTATACCAGTTCAAATCCAAGAATGGTTTTTAAGAAAGCCAAAACGATTGGGAATCTGGTATCCCCTAGCCTATACTGCTCAGCTAAAGATAATGTTAAAAAATTACCCAAAGGATTTTTTATTTGTGGGAATTGCAGTCTCTGCAGATATGCAAAATCAATAAAATCTGTTAAGAATATTTACACTAATCAAATATATCGTATTGAGTCATTCATGACTTGCAATACGAACTTTGTTATTTACTTGCTTAGATGTGCCTGCGGGAGTGGCTATATAGGCAGGATGATTAGAGCACTTAAAGCTAGAATAAGTGAACATATTCGGAGTATCAAAAATCATGACGATCGATTTCCTGTAGCACGTCACTTTACCACTTGCCCTCTAGGATCCCTCACTACATTGTCCTATAGTGCTATAGAACACATACACATTTCTCCCAGGGGAGGAGATAGAGAAGCTTTATTGCATTGTAGGGAGATGTTTTGGATTTATGCACTTGGGACATTACCACCCAAGGGCATGAATCAGGATTGGGAACAGAAGCATTTTCTCAAGTAGTGTCTCATTTATTTATTTATTTATTTATTTATTTATTTATTTATTTATATATATATATATATATATATATATATATATATATATATATATATATATATATATATATATATATATATATATATATATTGAATATTTGCATTAGTGACAATCTCCCATAAAATCATATTAAAAATGAAGATTGTTTATAAATGTATTGTTAGCCTTCAAATTGTTTATATTGATTACTCATTTGGGGATATCAATATGTATTATGATTATATTTTTATTTATTATTTTTTACTTTATATTGGTTATACATCTCCTCACTTTTCTCCTCTTTCCTTCCATGATTATGATGCACTTGAAATAGATAGATGCATATATGATAACGCTTATTACATTAATTTGTTGTTTCTTCAATTATATTTGTGTGATTTTATAGATATGTGTGCTCTGAATAAGTTGCATTTATCTTTGCATTTTCCCATTGGTCCTCACCTATTCAAGAAACTGACTCGCAGATTAATTCTATTTGTTTTTTTAAATGTTTGTTATTCTTTTCTTTTTTCTTTTCTTTTATTGATTTGTTCTTATTTTCTTTATGTTAAATAAGTTTTATCCCCACTGTCAGTCTTTGTAGGACTCTTCGCTCCCATGAGACGCACCCACTGGTTATAGAGACTTGATTGGAGGAGAGCTCCATTATTTAGATCCATTGATATGCTCTCACTCCTAATATATACAGCGTCATCGTTGTTCATGGGCGGGGAGTTGTTCGTGAGACCATGAGGTCTGCGCGTCACTCCTCTACCATATGAGACGCACCTACCAAACCTAGAGATCCTATTGGAGGAGAGTCTGACCAATGATATTGATTCTCATGTGTTCGCGCCAAATTGACACGGCGTCACTATTGTTTGGGGCGGGGAGCCGTCTATAAGACTGTGGAAGGGAGAAGAAAGGAATCATCTCTTTGATAAAGGGCGTTTTGCCTGAAACGCATCAGAGTGTTTGTTTTTGTCCCCTGATACCATGTTTTTCAATAAATAATTTTCTAACCCACACCTTGCTGGTCCCTCACCTTCTCTTGCTGTGCTCCGCTCCAATCCTAGGATTTTCTACTGCCAAGGCACCATAAGGAAGCAACTATTCGTGAGTATTGTTTCTCCCCTTATTATTTATAGGGAGTTGTTGACCAGAAACAGTGTTACAGTGAGAGATTTCTGTTCTGTGGAGTACTGCATGAGACTGTTTTACGCTTAAGCTTATATTTGTCTCCACTATATGGACAGTCATGATTCAATGAAGGGTCACTGTTACTCAAAACACTGGGTCCAATATCTCCTTTAGCTTTATTTTTGCCTCCTTCTACACCATGATATATGTGCCTTGATATATGGATTACCAATATGTCTCAATCTTACTGAGCACTGTTACTTGGACCCGCGTTCTAACTAACTATGTCTATTTTTGAATGCTAAAAAAAATAGCTTTTTATTCTTCAAGATTTTCATTTTGCACTGAGATATTGTATGTGTTGTCTGCTGCCATGGAGGTGGTTTTACTGGTGGGAATTACCCCAGCCGGTTTGCGTATAGAGACAGGAACAATTAAAGTACATTTTAATAATTGTTTCGAAACATCATCTTTTTTATCCACTTAAAAAAAAAAAAAAAATTCAAGCAAACAGAGCAGAGTGGGCTGCACTCTATGTCATTTTGCTTTTTGCCAAAATGTGATTAACATGCAGTTCACAAAAAGTGTTAAAAAAAAGATAGTTGACGCCACTCATTTAAATGGGATTTGAATCTTCCCCCAAAATAGAAACATTAGTTTAAAGCATATTAAAATGGAATGTTAATACCCATAGGTGAAAATTCTATGTTGTCCAATGCAGAAAATCTCCAATAATTTATATCAGGGTGTTCAGCCCTAAATCAGTAGCAGCAGGAATTTTTCAATGAATAAACACATAACAATACTAGCATCCTACTGTAAATTACAATAAACTATTGTACTGAAAATATGACTTAGATTAGCAATTACAGACAGTCATTCAAAATTCAATCTAAATTTAAAAAAAAATCTGTGTAATGCTTCAAAGCATAGCTATGCATTTAACAGAACATAAATGCTACGAACGGGCAAGTTGTAATTTATCATGTGTACTAATTACAAGATAAAACAAAATTACAGTACCAGGAAAAAGACACCAGTTTGATCTGTATTGAAAAATGTGTTCAACTAATGATGACCTGGCCACAACACATTAAAACTGACAAAGCATCCTGCCACAATTAAATTATGTCTTAATCTATAAATTAGATGGCACCAGACTTCTTTCCATACATTTTTTAATTACCTAATTTGATAATGCTTTTAGTACAGTATGTAATATTGAGATAATCTACATAATTGATACTGTACAGGATTTTGCATTCCTGCTATTTATGTATCCAATAACAATGTCATTTGGAAAGATCACTTTTGTTAAATGGAGGCATGTACATACTGTATTTGTTCTTTAATCATTCCAATTTGTTAGCTGCATTATAATGACAAAGCTGGTAATATTGTTTGTATTTTCTGTAAAATAGTGTGTGAAGTAAGATTTGGATGGCTTTATTTTTTAACAATAGAAGACATATGAAAATTAAAATCATTATCAATGTTTGAGGTAAATCTACTGAAATCCATTAATGACTTAACGAGATGTTAACTGAAGTTAACGACTTGTTAAGTGCTAACAGGGATCTTCAAAACTCCATGCACTATGTTTTGTTTGCAGCTATAATGAACAGTTGTGTTACTATAACGGATGCTTGTGCTAATGATATGCAAAAGAGGCGTTCCCTTTAACAACGTATATCCCTGTGTCACCTTTTCCTGTCACCCTCTCCCTGTGTCACCCTCTCCCTGTGTCACCGTCTCCCTGTGTCGCCCCCTCACCCTGTGTCGCCCCCTCAACCTGTGTCGCCCCCTCACCCTGTCGCCCCCTCACCCTGTCGCCCCCTCACCCTGTCGCCGCCTCACCCTGTCGCCCCAGCTCCCTGTCGCTCCATCTCCCTGGCGCCCCATCTCCCTGGCGCCCTCTCCCTCTCTCTCTCTGTCGGACTCTCTCTCTCTCTCTCTGTCGCACTCTCCCTCTCTCTCTCTGTCGTACTCTCCCTCTCTCTCTGCACTCTCTCTCTGTCGCACTCTCCCTCTCTCTCCCTCTGTCGCACTCTCCCTCTCTCTCTGTTGCAGTCTCCCTCTCTCTCTGTCGCACTCCCTCTCTCTCTCCCTCTGTCGCACTCTCCCTCTCTCTCCCTCTGTCACACTCTCCCTCTCTCTCCCTCTTTCACACTCTCCCTCTCTCTCCTTCTGTCACACTCTCCCTCTCTCTCCCTCTCCCTCTCTCTCCCTCTCTCTCCCTCTCTCTCCCTCTCTCTCCCTCTCTCTCCCTCTCTCTCCCTCTCTCTCCCTCTCTCTCTCTCCCTCTGTCGCACTGTCCCTCTCTGTCCCTCTCTGTCCCTCTCTGTCCCTCTCTGTCCCTCTCTGTCCCTCTCTGTCCCTCTCTGTCCCTCTCTGTCCCTCTCTGTCTCTGTGTCTCTGTGTCTCTCTCTGTCTCTGTGTCTGTGTCTCTCTCTGTCTCTGTGTCTCTCTCTGTCTCTGTGTCTCTCTCTGTCTCTGTGTCTCTCTCTGTCTCTGTGTCTCTCTCTGTCTCTGTGTCTCTCTCTGTCTCTGTGTCTCTCTCTGTCTCTGTGTCTCTCTCTGTCTCTGTGTCTCTCTCTGTCTCTGTGTCTCTCTCTGTCTCTGTGTCTCTCTCTGTCTCTGTGTCTCTCTCTGTCTCTGTGTCTCTCTCTGTCTCTGTGTATCTCTCTCTCTGTGTCTCTGTCTCTCTGTGTCTCTCTCACCCACACTCTCTCTCACACCCACACTCTCTCTCTGTCTGTCTCTGTCTCTCTCTGTCTGTCTCTGTCTGTCTCTGTCTGTCTCTGTCTGTCTCTGTCTGTCTCTGTCTGTCTCTGTCTGTCTCTGTCTGTCTCTGTCTGTCTCTGTCTGTCTCTCTCCCACACTCTCTCTCTCCCACACTCTGGATCTCTTATCTGCCCTATACCAACACCAAAATAACCTATACTGTTTTCTTCCAGATCTAATTCTCGAGCTTCACATGGGAGACATCGGAATCCCCCCTAACCCACAAGACAGGTAGGGAACACCTCCCCTCCAATGTATAACATTGCGGGAATGAGGGTACCTAGACATTGAGGCACTGCGGATCAGGTAAGATCCCAGGCGGGATTGCTGCTTTAGATATTGTGACACGGGGGCATCCAGGCACTAGTTATGGGGTTCAGGAAACTAGTCATTCACATCTGGCTTTTTTTTCTAAATCCGACATTTACACACAAATACACACACACAAGGACTAATTGTAGTATAATGTAATACAATAAATAAAGTTATGTCAAAAACGAATGTTGTTCTTACTAGGAATGTATTCATTTTCTTTTTAAAGCAGGGCTGGGAGCGGGACTAGGGGTGGGGCTGGGGGCGGGACAAGAGAGGGGCTAGGTGGCGAGAAGATTTCTTTGTTCGGAGAGTAGATTTTTGGGTGATTTGTCGATCACTGTATATATATATATATATATATATATTGCCAGGATGAGGAGAATGGCCATCATCCTGGCAACGGTAAGAAAAACTTAGATTTACAGTATTTAGATTGTTCATTGATTGGCAATATGGGTATCTACAGTAGGGCACTGGTGAGGGTTTAGGTAGACACAGTGACAATCAATTTATTTAATGGCGTAGTATTTATTATGTTATGATGTATTGTAATGTCTATTTAGTTTTATTAATGGGAAAAACTCCTATTAGGCACATACTATATGGCTAGTAGGACTATTTACCATTACTTTGGGGAGGGGGACTCTTGCTGAGGTGGGAGGTGATGGAATTGCCTCACTGGGTTGTGCAGAGGGGTTAATCCATTTCTTACCTTAGCAGATGGCAACTAAGGTAATGAAGAGAGATAATGAATTTATTTTAATACAGCTCAACCCCGTTATAACCCGGTCCTCGGGGGCCACCCGATCCGACCGTGCTATAACCGGGGTCGCGCTAATTTTTAAAAAAATGGCCACCGCGCGCCCGATCGGGAGGAGGGGGTTGGAGGTGGAGTGAGGCGCCGGCAGACCTACATGATCCCCAAACAGCCACCGTACTTGCCCCAGCGATCCCCCAGCAGCCACCACACTTCCCCCAGCACTCCCCGCACTCCCCCTGCACTTCCCCCAGCAGTCCCCGCACTCCCCCGCACTTCCCCCAGCAGCCCCGCACTACCCCCGCACTTCCCCCAGCAGTCCCCGCAATCCCTGCAGCAGTCCCCGCACTTTCCCCAGCAGTCCCACACTCCCCCCGCACTAACCCCAGCAGCCACCCTATACGATCCCCCAGCAGCAGCATACAATCCCCCCAGCAGCAGCAGCAGCAACTACAGAGGTAGGGGGTTGGAGGGTGTGTGTGCTGTGTGCCTGCCTGTGTCTGTGTGCCTGTCTGTGTGCATTTCGGTGTGCCTGCCAGTGTCTGTGGGCAGTGTGCTGTGTGCTTGCCAGTGTGCTGTGTATGTGTGCTATGTGCCTGCCTTTATCTGTGTGCTGTGTGCCTGCCAGTGTGCTGTGTGCAGTGTCTGTGTGATGTATCTGTATGCTGTGTGCCTGCCTGTGTTTGTGTGCTGTTTGTGTGCAGTGTCTGTGTGCAGTGTGCTGTAAAAAACAAACAAAAAACCCAAAACATTTATTTATTTTAATTTCGGGGTCCACGCTCAAACCACGTTAAAGAGGATCCGCACTATAGTGGATCGCGCTATAACAGAGTTGAGTTGTATTGTACTTTTTTAAAATTATATTATTGTATATTGTTTACATTTATTTTACATGTTTGTTTAATGTTAATTCTAAAAATCCCTGTCAGCCACATTTGCTAATAGGGATATTAGGCATTAATCTAGAGGGGGGGTGGTTGATCAGGGCTAGTTTTGTTGGGGGTATTGGTGGTGCTGGGTGTTAGTAATTTACCTTAGTCTGTCTGGCCCCTTGATGACGTACAGTACATAACCGAATATCGATATCTACGTTTCAAGGATTATTACTATAGGCCCATATTCAGTCATCTATGTCTCACGTGGTTGGACAAGACATTTATATGATTTAAATTTCCTGTCCAACACCCTTGATGATGTAGATGACCAAATATGGGCCTCTAGTTCCCCCTCATGATGTAGAGGCCCATATTCAGGCATATACGTCATCAAGGGACAGGACAAACCAATAGCAATCCAAGCGCTGCTTTTCTGTTTCTAACTTAGGTATGAAGCAGGGCTTCTAACTTTATCTGTTTCTAACTTAGGTATGAAGCAGTCTCCGGAGCTGAACCCCATAAATTTCAGCTCTGGGGTCTCCCTGCTTCCAGAGAAACTGACCTCTCTGTATGGAGTGCCGGAAGCCACTCCATAATGGGCCAATAGGAAGCCGTGAAGTAATCCGGTTTGGCTTCCTATTGGTCCACGTGATGCAGGACATTTAAACTTGCAGGAGATACCAGCAGCCCTTATGAAGGTCTGTATCTCAGAAAGCAGGGAGTCCCCATATCTGAAACTAATGGAGACCTAGTGTAACTTTGCTAACTGCAAGACAGGTTACAGACTCGCAAGGCAGAGTTAGGGAGTAATACACCGACCTTGGCCTGGGATCAGAGGCCTGGGATGCAGGGCTAGGCAGGTATGGTTCCGGGGTCTAGGCAGGCGGCAGACAAAGGGTAGTCAGCTCTGGTTCCGAGGTCGAAGCAGGCAGAACGCAAAGGATAGTCAGGTCCGGTTCCGAGGTCGTGACGAGCGGCAGGCAAGGGGTAGTCAGGTTCAGTTCCAAGATCAAGACAGGCAGCAGGCAAAACAAAGGCAAGGCAGTGCTCAGACAGGAAAAGGTAACAAGTACTTTGCATGAGCAAAGAGTAGTAGCAACTGCCTGCTATATAAAGGCCAGAGGTAGCTGCTGGCAATGAGAACCAAAGAGAGGCTGATTTCCTGTAATAGGAGTAAGGGCAGGATTTGCCAGGAAGCAAGATGGCCATGATGGCTTTGGACCAGATGATGTCACTTCCTGTCAGCATTCAACCTGAATGTTCAGACAGATCCCTTATACCTAGTGCTTCACACCTGTGTAAAAAAAGAGACTGCTTCTCTCAGCTCTTACAGACTGGCTGGCCTGGTAGAATTAATGCTGCAGGGGTCCCTCTTTATTCCTCCTGGACTAAAACCAGGCCACAAAATGTACTGTTTTCGGTTGAGCGGATGGATCGTGGATTTCGGTGTTTTGGTCTGCAGTATGAGGGACAGTTAGTCTGGCTGCATATTTACATACAATTCCATCTCTAATGCTGAGACTCAGTCTGCTTGTTTTTGTAACATGGTGACTAAACCACTTTTTAAACAGAATATGCACTGGTGGGCTGCCAAGATTTTTCTTAGGGACCATTATTGATATCACTACACATGTTAGACACCTAATATTACTGTACATTTGCAGGAACTATTCAAACAGAGCAATAATTATGATGGTTTAATGCAGAAGAGGGGCTTCTATGACATTCATCTGGAGCAAGTTGTTGTGTAGAATTTGCCTATTGTAGAACAAGCACTGTCGGTTCTTGAGAAAAGCGGAACATTGCTTGCAGATACAGCAACCTGGCTTGTCCTTGATGGATTTTTTTTATATTATCTTCATAAATATTTAAACTGTGAAGGTGAAATAGTTAAGTGTATAGTATTTTTGCTGGCCTACCCAAAAATGCTAAATTATTTATATAGATTACAGAAAGCTTGAATCTCCCATCTGGTGAAACTACTGTATTATTACATTACATGCTAAATTGGGCAAAATCCAAAGTTCCAACACAGAGTAGCTGAACATGAATATACATTTGTCTGCAATAGCTTATAACATTCCTGACAGAACAAAACCCAATGAGGGGTCTATAATTATATGCATCTATATATGTTTTCTTCTGCCGTTAATAACATACTTAGAAGGGATATTTAACAAGAATATAATGAATGTCATGCAATTTATATTGTGAGTGAAATATTTTAGTTGAACTATTATTGCGGCTTTTTTATTGATTTTTCTGCCTGACTGTTCTGTTATGCTGGTGTTGGCCTAGGGCTTTTATTCAATGCTTTCTGTATATATACTGTATGACATACAATTTTGTTTACACTTTCAGAGTTTACACGTTCTGTAACTATGAATATCTGCAGTTATAATTAATCATATTCTCCCTATCATGATCATTTGAAAACAAACGTTACATTTTACAACTCCTGTTATACTTTGTTGGATAGTTATTAATAGAAGAAATGAATTATTTCTCTATATTAAACAAAGGTAATAGATACTGTATGTTTACAGTATAGGTTTTAACCTCTTTCTTAAACCTCGAATCTGGCTATGGGCTCGATACAATAAACTCACAATTGCACTGAAAAATCTTTTATGCATAAAAAATGATCCAAACAAAATAACTAATTTGCATATGTCATTTAACAATAAAACCAATGGCCTGCAGCCCATCTCCAAGTAGCACATTGTAAAGCCCATATTTGAATCCTGTCTCATTTTACCCTTAATTAAACTAAGCCTTCACACCTAGGCAGGGAACACCCTGTAGAAAAAAAACATCTGTTTGAATGGCCTCAGATGTGCTAATTAAGCAGACCTGACTGTTACAGTAGGTGACTTTTTAGGCCCATTTAAACCCAGGTAGAACAACCTTAAGCTGCCTGCAGCCGATCTTCAAGTAGCACATTGTAAGTAGCAGGACAACTGAAATCTAAAAAGAAGTTCAAAAGAAGTGAAGAAGTGGACAACACCTACTGGTGGCCCTGATTCCTGCATTTGAACTACGCTGGAAAGGAGGATATTATCTATCCCAGACTGCACATCTCAGCATGTTACTATTGCTGTGATGCCTCCTATACTATTTATATTTGCCATGACCTTACTTCTTCTCAAGTTATGCACTTCTTTCTACCAGCCACAGTACGTCTCTAACTCTATTCATATATCTCCATCTCTCCTTCCTTCACCACTTCTCAGTTCATATTAACTCCTTTCTTACCTGCGCCCTCTGACACTACACAGCTATATCCCCTGCACTAAATCACAACCCTATAAATCATCTTCACACATTCTCTTTCTATCCGTGCTTCTCCTCCTTGCTTCTGGGGATATCTCTCCCAATCCTGGTCCCTGCCTTATTCCTACATGCCCTCATTCTCGTCTGCCAAATACAACCTCTACAACTTCTGGTGTCAACCCCTCTAACCTCAAACCCATCCCCTGCTACCCTCCCTCCTCTCTCCCTTTCTCCTGTGCCCTTTGGAATACTTGCTCCCTTTTTAACAAGTTCCTCTCTGGCATGACTTCTTTCTCTCTCACTCTCTGCTCCTATTTGCTATAATTGAGACCTTACTCACTCAGTCTGACTCTGATCTGGAAGCTGCCCTCCCTTATGGTGGCCTTTCTTTCTCCCACACTTTGCGCCCTGATGGCAGGTGTGGAGGTGGGGGGCTCCTGCTCTCCTCTCTCTGCCATTAACAAACCCTTCCTACAGTATTCCTCCCTCTCTTGCTTTTTCCTCCTTTGAGGCTCACACTGTCCAGATCTTCTCTCCTCTCCCTGTCCACGTGGCGGTCATCTATCGCCCACCTACCTCTACTCATCCTCCTTCTGTCTTTCTCTTCTCAGACTCCCCTGTTCTTCTCCTTGGGGACTTCAATTGCCACATTGATGACCCCTCTCTCCCTTGGGCTTCCCGCTTTCTCTCTCTAACCCCTTCTTTTGGCCTTCAACAGTGGACTGCAGCCAGCACCCACAAGGATGGCCACTACCTAGACCTGGTTTTCGCTAAAAACTTTTCTCTCTGATTTCTCCATTTCCCCTTTTCCTCTCTGACCATCACCTCATCTCATTCTCTCTCTCTCGCTTCTCCCCTTCTCCATCTCCATCTACCCCTCGGTTCTGCAGAAACCTGCACTCTATTACCCTACCAGCCTTTGAGTCCACTTTACGCTCCTCCCTCTCCTCTGTCAGCACTGTTACAGACCCTGACAACCTGGTCAGGAACTACAACTCTGCCTTATCCTCCTCTCTTGATCTACATGCCCGCTTTCTCTCTGCCGTCCTCGCCTTTCTAAACCCAGACCCTGACTAAATTCCCATACGCGCATGCTGCGTTCCTGCACTCGTTTGTCTGAACGCCTCTGGAGGAAATCTCACACTCTCGCAGACTTCCTTCACTACAAATTGATGCTATCCTGTTTGAACTCTGCCATCTCTCAAGCTAAACAAACCTACTTTTCGTCACTAATCAACAAGCACAATAGTAACCCATGCCGACTCTTCTCTGTTTGACTCTCTACTCAAACCACCCTCGGCTGCCACCTCTTCTTCCGTCATCTCACCTCAGGACTTTGCTGACTATTTTAAGGAATAGGTGGAATTCATACGTCAGAACATCCCCTCTGTTTCCTCCTCCTATCCAACACCACTTCCTAACTCTCCTCTGCATTCCTTGACTCTTTTTCCACTGTCTCAGAGGAGGGTGTGTCGCTGTTGATCTCCTCTTCTCCCTCTACCACTTGCTCTCTTGACCCCATTCCCTCCCATCTCCTAAAACCTCTTGGTCCTACTATAATACCTATGCTCACACACATTTTTAACTCCTCCCTCTACTCTGGTACCTTTCCCTCCTCATTCAAACATGCAACAGTTATACCATTATTTAAAAACAGCAAGCTTGACCCTACCCGTCTTTCAAAATATCGACCTGTCTCCCTCCTGCCTTTTGCCTCTAAACTCCTTGAACGTCTTGTATTCTCTCACTTGCTCCATTTTCTCAACACCTATTCTCTCTTAGACCCTCTACAATCTGGCTTCCGCACTGCTCACTTCACTTAAACAGCCCTCACTAAAATAACTGATGACCTCCATGCTGCCAAAGACAGAGGTCATTATACTCTGCTCATATTTCTCGACCTCTCTGCAGCATTTGACACCGTGGACCACCCTCTTCTCCTTCACATTCTCCATACTCTTGGTATTCGGAACAATGCCTTATCCTGGATCTCTTCTTACCTCTCCCATCGTACTTTCAGTGTCTCTTCTGCTAACACCTCCTACTCCTCTATTGATCTCTCTGTGGGGGTACCCCAGGGCTCTGTCCTGGGACCCCTTCTCTTTTCTCTGTACACATTTTCTCTAGGTGACTTAATAACATCTCTTGGGTTTAAATATCACCTCTATGCTGACGACACACAAATTTACTTTTCAACCCCTGACCTTACACCTGCTGTACAAACCAACATTTCTGAATGTCTCTCTGCTATATCATCATGGATGGCCCTCCGCCGCCTTAAACTCAACATGGCAAAAACAGAGCTCCTCATACTTCCTCCCAAACCTGGCCCTACTACCTCCTTCCACATTACTGTTGGAAGTACGATAATTCACCCAGTAGCCCAAGCACGCTGCTTAGGGTTCACACTCTACTCCTCTCTCACATTATCCTCTCATATTCAAAACGTTTCTAAAACTTGTCGCTTTTTCCTCCGCAATATCACAAAGATATGCAAGTTCCTCTGTTGCTCGACTGCTAAAACTCTGACTCAGGCCCTCATTCTCTCCCGTCTTGATTACTGTAATCTCCTGCTGTCCGGCCTTCCTGCCTCTCACCTGTCTCCCCTACAATCTATCCTAAACGCTGCTGCCAGAATCGTTCTACTCTTTCCTAAATCTGTCTCCGCATCTCCCCCCCTGAAATCCCTCTCCTGGCTTCCGATCAAATCCCGCATCTCACAATTAATTCACCTCCTCACTTTTAAAGCGTTACACTCTTCTGCCCCTCCTTACATCTCAGGATGCCAAGGAGTAAAGGAATGAACCCAAAACACTGATGCTGCCAAAGTTACGTACATAAGGGGTTAATTGGGGTAAGATCCACAATCCACTGAAAACTATAGCAATTCACCATTGGAACATAATAAGGTCATGAAAGGATAATATGATAGAACTCACCCTGGGTGGGGGGCCCGTTGTGCAGGATGCGACAAAGTGCAAGAGATGAAGTGTCCAGGAACACCCCACTCATGTACCTCCTAAAGCCGCCAGCTGCTGCCCTTACCCTGCCCGGTGTCTTGAATATCCTTATGTAGTCGCTGTAAGCTGTTCCACGGAGTGAAGTCACGAATGCCCAGCTGGAGCATTCTCTCTGGCGTCCTTCTCCCCACAGGGCGGGTAGCGATGGCGTCTTCACTCTGAAAAAAACGCCGACACGTTCTCCATGTGGAGAACAGCTGCTTGCTAGTCAGCACACGCCGTATCCTGCCGAGAGGAGGAGCGATGATGCGTCTCTGCATTCACTCCGCTCTGGCCCGCCAACACGTGTAAGGGGGTGACGTCAGCACTTCAGACCTGGGGATGCAATGGTGAATGCCTGCGTGCCCAGCCAATATAGTTGCAGTAGAAAATTGGGGTGAAGGCGGTCACAGTAATTGAAGTCCAGCCCAAGGATAGATGAAGTTAAAATCAGCTTTATTGATACATGCTGTACATCACAGAAGGGGCACTCTGACGCGTTTCGTCCCTCTCCGGGACTTTATCAAAGACTTTTTGATAAAGTCCCGGAGAGGGACGAAACGCGTCAGAGTGCCCCTTCTGTGATGTACAGCATGTATCAATAAAGCTGATTTTAACTTCATCTATCCTTGGGCTGGACTTCAATTGCTGTGACCGCCTTCACCCCAATTTTCTACTCCTTACATCTCAGCCTTAATTTCTCACTATGCACCAACCCAACTCTTGCATTCTTCTCAAGGATGTCTTCTTTCTACCCCCTTTGTATCTAAAGCCCTCTCCCGCCTTAAACCTTTCTCACTGACTGCCCGTCCCTCTGGAATGCCCTTCCCCTCAGTACCCGACTAGCACCCTCTCTATCCACCTTTAAGACCCACTTGCTTAAAGAAGCATATGAATAGCACTGTGAATAATACTGAACACATGATACATAAAGCTTGGCCCCCTGCAGAAGCACTTACCAGAATTCCCTCCTATTGTCTCTGTACGTTCTACCTATCAATTAGATTGTAAGCTCCTCAGAACAGGGACACCTCTTCCTTAATGTTACTTTTATGCCTGTAGCACTTATTCCCATGACCTTTTATTTATATAATTTGCTATTTATATGATTTACTACTATGAAGCGCTATGCACATTAATGGCGCTATATAAATAAAGACATACAATACAATAAAGCACAATTTTAAACTAATAAAATAGGGATAAAATTTCAACAAAAGTAAACATTAGATGTATCTATTGGACTACAAATGTAACAAAAATATTGTGGAAATTCACAAAATTCTGAATGATTCAATTTTGGGGTATTTAGTAGGAATGTACAATATATAGGCTCCTACAGTAAATCACATGTACAATACTTCATCTATTGTAGGTGTATAAACTAAATTGTATTTATTTTTATTTATTAAATGTTTTTCCAGGAAGTAATACATTGAGAGTTATCTCTCATTTTGAAGTATGTCTTGGGCACAGAGTTATGATGACAGATCCATGTTACAAATACATGGGTACATTAGGTGAACACAGAAAAACCGTTATATCAATTTGCACTAATTCTGTCTCAATCGCGTGTTTATAATGTTTATAATAATTTCCAAGTATTTTGATAAGGTAGATTCTCATGTCTTTTTGACTATTTTATCAGCCAACCCTGACGTTTCCAGGTCTTTTAACCAATATGAATATGCTGAAAGCAATTTTGAAATTATTTACATCATTGGCACCTTAAGAGCTTAATTGGATAAAGACAATTTTGTAATACATTATTATTTGCATGTTAAGTTGCATTTCAGATTAACATTTTTTTTTTTTACAGGTTTGGCTACTTTTTCAACATTTATTGAACATTGTTAAGAGGTCTTTAGTGCTTTTTCACAATTTTTGGGTAAAAAAATGGTTGAAACTGACTCTTCAGAGTTTATTGAATTGGACACTATGTTTAGGGCAAACAAACATGTTGTATGTATTCTGTGCCCAAAATATTAACTCTAAACCCTTGTTCCCACATGATATTACATTACCGTGTATATCTAAATGTGTTCAATTATCATTACAACATTAATCTGAATATGAGGTATAAAAAGTGAAATCAGTAAGTTATCAGAACATAGTATAATATTAGGATATTTGTTAACATAAAATCTGATTGTTCCAGGTATAAAGAAACCGCTTAGCATACTATAATTGGTATCGCTATGTATTTAGAAAGATCCACAACATTTCCTAACAATATTTTGCATCAATCAGTTCATAATGTACAGTATGTGTTTTTAAATATTTTTATCATGCATTTTCCAGTCTGAGAATACTATGCCAATTGCATATTAAACCAAATCATATGCAATAACCACAATCACAAAATTTGTACATTGTCTCAATGTTTTTACTGATCTAAAATGTTCTCAAATATCTCCCTATTATCATCTGATATTTCCCTAGGAGATCCTTTAATAATATTTTGTTAGCTTCAACTAATAAAATAAGGCCATTTATCAGACAAAACAGTATCACAATATCTAGGACAAAAGTTTGACAGGTAAAATTAAATCTAAAATAAGACTAGAATACAACATTTTAACATTTACATCTTTTTATGTACCGTACAACCACGTTTTATATAGAACTTTCTAAAAATTTCAATTTTATTGATTATCCATATTTTCAAATTAATGTATAAATTAAACATATTTTTGTGCAAGATATATAATATACAGTATCAAACAGACATGAGCATTTGAGCATTTTGTAATCAGGAAAAAAATACATTGTTTCAAATTCCCATGCCCCGTAAAGCAGGATTATTTAAATGTCTAGATGTATAATTCCTGATATTCCTGGTATTCCTGATAAAATGTATTCACCCAGAAATTGCTTATATACAGACAAGTCAGCAGAAACAGTATCTCTGAGGTCTGGTATACCTGTGATCAAACTTATTTTTAAAAACTAGCTACACGGCTCTAGGTGATATTTTATGTTTAATTTCTCTAGAGACTTTGCTGATGCCATCTTATCATATGATGAAATAATATTGTTATATAATCATTACATTATTACCTTCTTTTTCTTAGAGCCATACTTATGCCAATAAGTTATACTAAATGATCCTCCTGATAAGTATTTCTTGTTACGGTCGCGTATGTTGCTGTGTACTGTCCAGGAGACAGACCCGCTAGGCAGAGGTGGAGAGTAGAGACCGACCCGTACCTGGAGTCTGCATCCTGAAGAGTAGAATAGTGACAAGAGGAGATGAGTGAGAAAGGAGGGAGAGGGGATATATTTCTTGTGAAATCTCATGTAAGGGAAAGGCTCAGGTCAGGAAAACCCCGGATACAAACCGACTGCATCTGTACACTTCCTAAAATAGATGAATGGGACTGCCAGGGACCCCCGCTGTGTTAATCCGATGGGCCATTACTCTGTCTGCAGAAATGTCACTGAAATGTTGCAGCATGTACACAGCATGTACCTGGGTCTTGTTGCTGATAGCCCCAGATTTTCCAAGGCAAGTTTTATAATACTCGTCGGTGCACCTGTACCACATCACTGTATTTAGGTCAATTGGATAACTGGGGTTGCGGTTAGGTGAGTTCCGTGCATTGCTACACTGGGTCATGGATTAAACCGCATGTAAATTGGATAAGTATGGCTGCGGTCATGTCTTTGCTCCAGGCCTTGCAACAATGAGTCACTGCCATTTGCAGACAGGGAGAAAGTTTAAACCACACACCACACATAATTAGATAGCTAACTTGAGTTAGGGACATGTAGGAGAGATGAAAATTGTTGTGGGTACTGCTGGGGTCACAACAGTAAAGCAGCTATGGTTTATGTGTTATTAACTGTTGGGAAAAATAATAAATTAAAGTCCCCCTCTTTTTGTGTTTTAAAATTATAAAGAGTAAAGACATATTCATTCAGGCAGCCGGGCAGCGGATACATTGGAAATTGGCAAGTCTAGTATATGACCGGCCATTCCGGTGAGTAACTCATTCATCTCTTAAGAGCGGACTTCTAAGACACCATGCTGAGACAACACCAGAGTGTCTAGGAAAGTCCGGACTTAAAAAGGTACCGACATTTGAAAGTGTTACATGCCGGAAAGTAAGGATAAACAGTTATGCCTGGCAAAAGGGGTAGACTTCAGGTCGCCAGGGCAGGAGGCGTGGTTAGGTATGCTAAGCGGCTCAGGTGTGAAGTTAGCACATGACCGTAGCATACCTTAAGCCTCTGCCCAGCTCCCTGAAGCACTGACAGAGGATGCCAATAGGTGGGATTGTTAATTCCCACGCAGTGATTGGATGCACAGTGTAAGAATAGGCTTTGTGTGTCTTCAAAAGTCGGTGCAGCCAGTCAGGAGGGAGATTCACCTAAGATCCAACATGCTGTAAAAGATACATCGTGCGGTACATCGTAACTAAAATTTGTACCCTGCTTCAAAAGTTCGTTAGGACTAAGGATTCCCGAACGAATCCTGCAAGGACAGAACGAAAAGTTTCCTTTCGGCGAATATACAGGTGTTGCGAGTGGCGCCCCTAGCCAAGGACTGTTACATGGCTCTTTTTGCGCATCAACCCCATTCCTGGGAATTGATGCCTAGAGACCTGATTTCTGTGGATTTCGTTCGTGGACATTTTATTTTGTTTTGCCCCATCCCAGTAAGTGTTTATTCGTATTATTTTGTACGTCAAGCTGTGTGTGTTTCTTGTGTAAATAAACTACAATTTATTTTATCTCACGTTTTGTTCAATCAGAGGATCCAGGTAATTTTTGTGTTAAAAGCACTGGTCTCCCGTGACATCTGTCTTCATCTTTCAATCCAAAAAAACCATGGTAGATCCCAACCGATGTTGTCTTGTCGTCTTCTTGGGCTCAAATGAGGCGTCACGGCCTTAAATATGGCTTGTGATGTCACATTTGGGCAGGAACTGGTTCAACAGCCATCTGATTGCCTGTTAAAACCTTGCTGCGAATTTTTTTTATGTCATAATTTAAGGGGAATGATGCTATCCAATCAGAATGGCTGTGCTTCATTTCCCTTAGACATGACATCATTAATTCCGAGATGGCCGACGTCACATGGTATTTCAGTCAATCAGATCATGGGAAATAATTCCCCAATCTGAGGGGGTCTTCGGAGCAGAACCGCATTGGTTTCAGGTCCGGGGACCCCCTGCTTCGCGAGATACAGGCCCCGATATGGGGTGAGCCCCTGTCGGATGGCAGGTCCTATCGCCACCAGCAACTCGCCATGTTTGGAATGTTGCTCTGACTGGTATTCGGGCCTTAATTTATACCGTGAGAGCAACATGGCGATTTCAAAACCCTGCCAATAATTTCTATTTGACTTTACTGCATGAGGCCCTATGTTGTTTGCTAGCCTGATCCTGCTACGCATTAAGGTTTTGCTTAATGTATTTTATTATCTTTAGTTAGTTTTTCAAGGTCTTCCTGAAACAATCTCTCAAAGAGATCCAATCAACCTCCTCTAAGATAACTAGGGTAAAAAAAAGATTTATTTTCTTGAAATGTGTACAGTATGTTGTATACTTATATTCATGGATATCTTATTAATTTCTCTGTTAGTTTCCATTTATACTTTCTGTTTCATGAGTGAAAGATTCTGAACACATTTTCCTACATCAATATATGTGTTGAAGGAACTAATTTGCTTAGAAAGTGAAGATAAATAAAGAACAACATTGCACATTTGGAAGAAGAGCGAAGACCTTTGTATTATTGCATTATTCATTTAAACTTTGTTAGTGTTAGCAAATAAAAAAAAATATTTTTGGTATTTTCAAGTTTTTATATTTTACTTTGAATACCATTACATACAATTCAATACCATTACATACAGTGTGATATCGGATCATGTAAAAATTAATGAGAATAAGTAAAGGGTTACATTGTATTTCGATTTGTAAATCAAAGCACAACTGGACTCCCCCTGCTCATCTCAAGCCAGTCCCACCACTCCGAGCCCACGTCGCGCCGAACCAATTAGATCGCACACATGTTGCAAATGTTCAGTGGTTGCGGAACACAGGTTCCAACGCAGCAATACAGGTACAGAGTGGAGGCAAAGTTGGATCGTATTTTGGAAAGAATGAGAGGAAGTCTCTAATCCTTGCTTCATGTGCCTGTATGCCCACTGCAGCAGCAAGAGGGAGATCTGGAGGTGCCCTTACCACCCTTCCAGAGGCACCCTCTCCAACACCGGAATTGCCCTGCACACCTCCTACACCATTTGCACCAGCGTAAGCACCCTGCCCATCCCCCATTTCTCCTTGTTATACACATGTTTTGGAGAATATCCCTGATGAGGAGGTAATATGTGCAATGAAAACCACGGACAGAGTACTACAGGAGAACAGCATCCTCCCATAGCATCTAGCCGCGCCTGCTTACCGAAGTACACCAACTTCACCTTGCAGGCTATGACACCTAGTGAGGTGGTCAAGTCCAGTATGTGACATCCTGATTAGCCTTATTCCAATTGACACTGTGACCAAATACGAGAACAATTGCGGACAGCCTAGTCAACATGCCTTGATACATTTCAAGCACCATGTCAGTTTTGAACAGCATAATGAGTGGTGCCAAAATGTCAATTATGATGGCTTGAGGGGGAAGAAGGTGCTTCCATTTAATTTAAGGAAACATCTTGTGGATGAACTGAGGCTGCATTTCAAAATAACCCCTCTTGTTTTCAAAACCCTCAAAGATGTACTTTTTGCATCAATGTACTTTTGCGGCATCGTTGCGCTCATGGCTGGAGCTCTCACACATTAACGATGGCTACCTGTATTATTATTTTTTTTTTAAAAGATGTACCAGAAATGTTTTTAATCTAATAAAAAAAAATTGGATTTTTTTTTTTTAAATTTACCGTAGAACTATTGCATTCATTGTTTAAGTCTTCAGTTCATTTATGTTTTTCTGGTTTTGGGCCAGGTGAAGTAAGAAGCTCGTGCAGGAAACCCATCCAACAAAATTGCCAGTTAATATACTATACTGTATGTAATTTATGCATGCAATGTATTTTTTTTCTTTAAAACGCATGGGCATGCTGGGCAGTTGCCCGGGGGCCCCACAAGCATAGGGACCCCATGCTAATCTATGCACAGACCAGAATTTAACACAAATTTTATGATCACCCGCTTCAACATTCAAATCTCCCGCTAACTCGGTAGAAGGAGAAACATTACAACTTGTAACATAGAGTTGGCATGTCTGCATTCGCGAGAGAGATTTTGCAGGGCCCAGTGCACTGCTTTGCCTGGGTGCCTATAATGCTGTTAAGATGGCCATGGGTTGAAGAAGATTTTTTTTATAGTCTTATTTGACTGTAGTACTGTAATTAAAAATTGCAAAAAATGTATAATGTAGTCATTGTTTAATGCTTATGTTCATGTATATTTTGCAAGTTTAGCATCAGGACGAATCCAACACAGTGTTCGTGCAGGAAAGACATCCAGCAACACTGTCAGTACTTTAATTCACAAATCTATTGTATTCTAGTTTTATTTTCAACCAGGTTCCACAGAGACACGCATGCACAGAAATTCAATGATACGCATATGTTTTTTTTACCAGGTTCCATAGCAACATGCATGCGCAGAAATGCAAGGAAAATCAAAATAAGAAATACAGTTCCCAGATACCATAAAACGACACGAAGAATGCTTAAAATAACTATAGAATTCCCACCCACCCAAAAAAAAATAAAAAACGAATATATTATTACTAAACCACTTTGAATACTGTTCTTGAAAAAATATGATGTTAAACACATAGAGATGGGCACTTGGCCTTGTGTTTTGGTTTTGGTTCTAAATACATTTTGGGTTTTAGTTTTGGTTCTAAAAATCTTAATGCTCAAATTTTTTTTTGTTTGTTTTTGGAATATAAGTTTCTGATATATTCTAATTTCAAACACCCAGTTTTGCTCATCTCTACTTACAATATAACTTCCTTTCAAATTTAAAGAATTATACATACTAAATAATTTCTTTTAAATTATAGCAATTATGTCTGGAAAAAAATAGAAAGCTTCACTTTCTTCCTCATATTTTCCATATACCATATATTATTTTGATTGCATAGCAATGGCACATACATACTCACTTGAAATATGAGATGGAATTAATTCCATAATTTACAGCAAGCTTTAATTTAAAAGAAACATATTCGGTGATTGTTTTTCTGTACATTTCTAGACCTTCTGCTTTTGTTTAGCGTAACAATGCTAAAACTAATGTAACGTTTAGCAGTTCCAGCTTCATTGTACCTTGCCATTTATAAAGGCATTTTTTACAGTCTTAATCATTTTATATTTACTAGACGTTTCACTTCGTCAATTTGCTATTAAAGTTTTAACTAATATCTGACATAGCATAATTACATATAGAATTATAGCATCTGCACACAATAAAACTGCAAATGGCACTGAGAAAACATAGCTCAACATCCCATTTAATTATACAATTATTGACAGTGCTACACTTTTCCAAGTGAGGAAATTAACTATTTGAAGCTGCCAATACCTATGCTCTTTTACATCCACTATGTTTAACATACGCCTGTACTGTACTATTTTTATTCAGCATATTCTTTTAGTTGCTATTGTTTCCATTTTGGACTTTTATCTGTGTTTATTGAACTCTCCCAGAGGCAACACAAAACAATATTAAGGAGGAGCAGATGGTGGGATCCAAACTTCTCCAATTCTGCTTTCTTTCAGATGTCTGGCTAACTCTAAAACACATTTTCCAATATCAACCATAACCAAGGAAAGGCTCATCCTCATATTTGTTTTTGTTGATGTTTGTTTGTTTATTAAATTGGATGAACGTTTAGGATTCACGAACAGAAAACTTTCATACTTGTGCACAGAATTTAAATAAAATAAAATGCCCTGTTTATTTAGATTTTTTTTATAGAGCTCATAACAGACGCTCCTTTGAATCTCATTTCAAATCTGTGTCTATTTCCCGTTATTAATAATTCTGCAGCTGATTCCACAGGCAAAAAAGACAGTTGTATGATTAATTTTATTTTGTACCATCTCGATTAAACTTGTCCATCCCATGTTGTATCTTACATTTTGTATATACAATTTTCTTCAGTGTTTAAACTCTCTATTACTGTGTGTTTTGTAGAGGGACACTGGCTGATCTTACATGCTCTTCCTGTTCAGACTGAGTGACAAGATGGAGAAGCATGTATGGACTCCTTGGCACCAGCTTGATGGGAACAATGACCTCCCATGATGACTGCAGGAGGCGGACAGCAACTATGAAGGGCCTGATGGGACTGTTGGATATTGTTCACTGATCCCATGAGAATTGTTGTCTGGGCTTTGTCTGTACTAACGGCTGTTTCCAGTACTGTCAGTGTATCTACTATATAGAGTTGACTCTGTTACTGTTTCATACAGCACAATAGTATGTCCAAAAAGATGGAGGGTTTCTTTTAAAACTGCAGCAACAATTATGTATCTTACTCCTTCAGCGTGATGAGGAGGAGTAGGGGGTACGAAGCCCCATTCACTACCCACATGAATTGTTGAAAGATGCGGGGAGCTCAGGAACCATTACGTGAAAAAGAAAAATAGAAATATATAGTGCAACAATGTATTGATGATGTGTACTGGGTAATAGAATATACAGTAACACCTTATAGGTGTACACTCACACTTTCTAGTACTTAACACAGTGTTTGTGACCCTCTTGGCTAACCCTTGGTTGTGATAAGGTAGAACTTGGCAGTTGTATCAGTCCTCTAGCCACCTCCGTGATTCAGATAGACGTGTGGAGCAAAACGTAAACACAAAGGCAACGGACTTAGTGTAGTGAGTAACACCATATTTGCAAGTTAAAATGAAGATACAAATGACCACTCACATGTCGCCCCCACAAAGAAATACATGTATGTCTTTTGTGTCTTCATAAAGGAAAGAGTAACTTATGTGTATTAGTGCTGTTGTAGTCACCAAAAAATCTTAATAGGCCTCTCTAAGGGGCCCCTCTTTTCATCCAACAATTTCCAACCCTACCCTCCCCCACCCACCCAATGTTGTGTATTTAAGAGGGCACCAAGCTGTGGATGTTGATTAATGCGAACTTAAAAATAACATGGTTTGGGGATTAAGCCAACAAAAGGCCCAATCCACCTCCCACGTGAAGCCTATCCACTCCTTCAGCTCCGACATGAGAAAGAGCTCCCCCCCCATAGACCGGTAAGGAGAGCAAGGTCTCCAGCTTTGCAGATGACACTAAATTGTGTAAATTAGTCAAATCAGAACATGATGTAATTTCTCTCCAGAAGGACTTGGATAGATTAGAAACTTGGGCAGGTAAATGGCAGATGAGGTTTGATACAGATAAATGTAAGGTTATTCCTTTAGGAAACAAGAATAAATAGGCAACTTACAAATTAAATGGGGCAAAATTAAGTGAATCATAAATGGAGAAGGATTTACAATTCCATGTAAGTTTAGTAATAATGCCCAAATTTAGACAGTAGCTGTAAAGGCAAATAAGATCTTATCTTTCATTAAACAGGGTATGGATGGAAGGAAAGTAAGCATAATGTTGCCACTGTATAAAGAATTACGATTTAGTAAGGACACCTTGAATTTGGAGTAGAGTTTTGAGCACCACTCCATAAGAAAACATTATGGAACTAGAAAAAGTACAGAGAAGAGCCACTAAATTAATAAAGGGGATGACAATTCTGACTAATGAAGTGAGGCTAGCTAAATTAAATTTGTTTATATTAGAAACAAGGCATCTAAGAGTGAACATGATAACTATATTCCCATATATTTGGGGTCAATACAAGGAACTTTCAAAATAACTATTCAATACTATTCAAAAGTACAAACAATACATGGACATCCTTTAAGGTTAGAGGAAATTTCAACAGCAAAAAAAAAGGAACGGCTTATTTACAGTAAGAGCAGTTAAAATGTGGAATTCATTACCCATGGAGACTGTGATGGCAGATACAATAGATAACTTTTTAAAAAGTTGGACATTTTTAGAAAACAAAGGTAAATAGAGATATACGAAATAAAATAAACATGGGAAGGATGTTGATCCAGGGAGAAATCTAATTATTGGAGAAAGGAATTTATGTTTTCCCCTTATAAGACAACATTGGATAATGTTTCACTGTTTTTTTTATGTTTCCTCTAGATAAATACAAATACAGGATTTGTATCTGTCATATAAATTTAGCATAGGCTTAACTTACATCGTTACATAGTTACATAGTAGATGAAGTTGAAAAAAGACGTACGTCCATCAAGTTCAACCTATGCTAAATTTAGATGACAGATACTTTATCCTATATCTATACTTTTTTATTGATCCAGAGGAAGGCAAGCAAAAAACCCCAGAGTCATATCATCCAATGATATTTCATAAGAGGAAAAATAAATTCCTTCCTGACTCCAAGAATTGCCAATCGGATTAATCCTTGGATCAACATCCTTCCCATGTATACTTATTTGGTATACCCCTTTATACCTTTCCTTTCTAAAAAGATGTCCAAACTTTTTTTTTAACAAATCTATTGTACCTGCCATCACAGTCTCCTTGAGTAATGAATTCCACATTTTAACTGACCTTACTGTAAAGAACCCTATCTTTTGTTGCTGGTGAAATCTCCTTTCCTCCATCCCGAGTCCTTTGTACTGCCTGTGGGATGAATAGTTATTTTGAAAGCTCCTTGTATTGTCCCCGAATATATTTGTATATCGTTATCATATCCCCTCTTAGATGCCTCTTTTCTAATGTACACAAATCTAATTTAGCTAGCCTCTCCTCATAAGTTAGATTGTCCATTCCCCTTATTAATTTGGTGGCTCTTCTCTGCACTCTCTCTAGTTCCATAATGTCTTTTCTTAGGATTGGTGCCCAAAATTGAACTCCATATTCAAGGTGTGGTCTTACTAATGTTTGTAAAGGGGCATAATTATGTTTACTTCCCTTCCATCCATTGCCCTTTTAATGCAAAATAAGATCTTATTTTCCTTTGCGGCTACTGCATGCCTTTGGACACTATTGCTAAGCCTGCTGTCTACAAGCACTCCTAAATCCTTCTCCATCAAGGATTCCCCCAATTTATCCCCATTTAATTTGTAAGTCGCCTTTTTATTCTTGCATCCCAAATGCATAACCTTACATTTATCTGTATTAAACCTCATCTGCCATATACCTGCCCACATTTCCAGTCTCTCCAAAGTCCTTTTGAAGAGAAATTACATCCTGCTCTGATTCTACTACCTTACACAATTTAGTATCATCAGAAAAGATGGAGACTTTGCTCTCGATGCCAACCTCAAGGTCATTAATAAACAAGTTAAAAAGCAGGGGTCCCAGTACCGATCCCTGAGGTACTCCACTCACGACTTTAGCCAAACCTGAAAAAGTTCCATTTATGACAACCCTCGGTTGTCTGTCCTTTAACCAGTTTTCAATCCAGGAGCATATGTTATTACTGAGTCCAATTTTCTTTATTTTGTACACCAACCTCTTGTGTGAAACCGTATCAAAAGCCTTTGCAAAATCTAAGTAAACCACATCAACTGCATTACCCTGGACTAAATTCCTACTTACCTCCTAAAAAAAACAAATAAGGTTAGGTTGGCATGATCTATCTATATATCGAAGAGGAAAGGAATCCCTAAGTGATGCACTCTATTCTACTAATCCAAAATAATAAATCTTTAATCACAAACGAGCAAACATAAAAATGGTTAAAACCTAATGGGGTGCGCTTGTAAGAGATCAAATACACAGTATCTCTATTGTCAAATGGCTAGGTTTTATTAACCCCAATCAGCCAAACATGCTGGGTGAATCTTACAAAATGTAAGGTCTGAAATAACACCCAAAGCGTAGGCACAGTTGAATGTGTATGGCAAAGGTAAACCCAGATGGGGCTAGATCCCAGCTTGAAACATAAACCTCTCATACCCTTCTCTAGCTAGTGGGATCCACATCTGTGGCCCACATCATAATTTAAACTTTGCTAAACTTGCTGTGCCTCGGCAGACAAAGACCAACACCTATGTGTGGGTCGCGCACCTGACGTCATCCCGACGCGCGTTTCGTTCCTGAGGAATGGAACTTCTTCGGGGGTGGGAGGTTCCCTGCAGAGGGCTGCCTTATATTGCCTGCGGTTGCCATGGTACTAGTTACCGCATCATCAGGTGGGGGTGTGTCATTTCACCCGGTGCGATACTGTCAGGCTCTTCAGGTTTATACAGTGTTTGCATTGCCTCTAAATCAGGTAAAACCGATTAATCTAAAAATGGGGTAAGTATTACAATAAAATACTGAGACAGCTAATGACTCATCTTGATATTATTCCTAGCTATTTCTGTGTTCTAACCCTGATGCATAATAACTTTTTATATGATATTAGGGTATGATGACACAATGTTAGTGCTAAAACACAACTGCAGTATGTGTTAAAAATAAACCTATGGGTTTTCAACACATATAAAGGACACCAATGCCATTATAATAAGGGTAAGTGTGATATTCTCAAATCATATAACAATGACTTTCGTGACATTATTATAGGAATGCAGAGTAGTTAAAATCTTCATTTAGACCTTTTGGGGATTGTGTTCCTAAGCTGAAGATCCACCTTGCCTCTTTTTTCAATAGGTCATTATCTAGGTCACCTCCATGGAGTCCTAAGGTGACATGTTCAATACCCTGAAATTGAACACATGCAATCTCACCTTGATGTAACTGATTTACATGTCGTGCTAGAGGGATATCTACACTGTTCCTGATAGTGTTGGTGTGTTCTAGAATGCGGCGGCGTAATTGGCGTGATGTTTTGCCAACATAAATCATACCGCATAGGCAAGTAGCTAGATAACATGTCACTGAGTAGTCTGGTGTTATCTAACACATATCTGTCTTCCTCCATAAGAACAATATTTCCCCCTTTGTCAGTGGGTTTAATTATAATCCCCTTTAATTCTGTAAATTCTTTTAAGGCACTTCTTTCTTTTTTGGTCATATTTTCCTGCCCTCCTATTGGGGGTAATTGTTGTAAATCCCTTGTTACTAATTTTAGAAACATGTTAATGTTGGTATCTGAGTTCATTGGTGGTGTAAAGCGGCTTTTTGGTTTAAGGGTACTGAAAGGTCCATGGCCGGGTTCCCTGTTGTTTTCACCCTCCAAGGATATTATGGTTCAAAGGTGTTCAAAATCTTGGTCATCTGCCAGCTCCACGAATTCTTGGGGTAATGTTAGTATTTCCGTCTTTTGTGGAATTTGTGCAGAGCTAGTTTCCTACCAAAGAGGTTCATGTCTTTGACCCAATTGAATACATCAAAGTTACACGTTGGGGTAAATGATAGGCCTTTTTTGAGGACCTGTTCTTGTGTGGGTGTGAGGGTAATAGTTGTCAAATTTATTTCTTGAAGTTCATTTTGATATTTTACTGGGGCTGGCGATAATGCCTCCTCCAATTCCCCCCCCCCTCCCCCTGTAACCCCATACTGTATCTTTCTGTTTCTTAGCTTTTCCCTTGCCTCGTCTGGTTTTTCACCCCTTCCTCTTTGTCCACCACCTCATCCACTCCTTCCCCTCTATGTCTCTAAAAAAGAGACCTGGGGATTGGTATTTAAAGTGTTGTCTGGATTAGTGGTATTTTCCTCAATGTCTGAGTTTTCCCACTCAGTGGACGATTCCTGATACAGCTGAGCAGGGAATCCCTCCCCTTTTCCCTGGCATGATCTATCTTCAGAAATCCATGCTGACTATTACTAATAATTTTGTTTTCCATTAGGTATTCCTGAATATTATCCCGTATTAAAACTTCAAGTAGTTTCCCCACTATTGAAGTCAGACTTACAGGTCTGTAATTCCCCGGTTGTGATCTAGCTCCATTTTTATATATAGGCACCACATCTGCTTTACACCAATCTTGTGGTACTGAGCCTGTGGAAATGGAGTCCTTGAATATTAAATATAATGGTTTGGCTATTACTGAGCTTAACTTCTTGAGAACTCTTAGATGTACACTGGCGACACACTTTATTCGAGCTCGGCTAGTCCCACGAATTCGGGTATACCCGGGTGTATTGAGGTTTGTGACTGTTTTCTGCCCGAGTGCATTGGGTTATTTTCCAGGCAGGGATTGAAGCATTTTATTCCCGCTGGCTGCAATACTGCACAGTATATATATATATACTGCATTACAATTCATGAATTTATGCCATCTGGTAGACACGCGAAGCATTGCAGCCTATTAAATCCTAATCATTATCATTTAACAGATCAGCCGCCCGTCAGCCAGGCATGAACCCAGGCTGGGAAGGCAAACGCAACGGGGCTTGTCAGAGGTGAGGAGCGGCGCATTCCAGGTATCTGCCAGGTACATACTGGGTATTTGCTCGAATAAAGTGTGTCGGTGCAGTATGCCATCGGGGCCAGGTGCTTTATTTACTTAAATTTATTCAAGCCGCTTATGAACTTCTTCTTCAGTTAACCACTTGTTCATTAATATGGAGGTTGTGGCTTCCTCCTGCGGCACTACTGTTGAACTTGATTCTTCCCTGGTAAATACAGAGGCAAAGAATGTGTTTAATACCCCTGCTTTTTCCTTATCTCCAATAATCTGCCTACCCATCTCACACTGAAAGGGTCCTATATTTTCTATTCTCTTTTTTTTTGTTATTAAGGTACTTAAAGAACTTTTTAGCGTTGACCTAACTTTCTATTGCAATTCTTTATTCATTATCCATTTTTGCTAATTTGATTGCCCTTTTGCAATTTTTGTTACATTCCTTATAATTCTGATATGATGTCTCCGTCCCTTCTGACTTAAAGAATCTAAAAGCCTTCCTCTTCCTGTCTATTTCCTCCCCTTCCTGTTTATTTAGCCACATTGGTTTTGACTTATTTCTTTTATCTTATTAACCAAGGGTATATACACTGATGTGGGCTTTTCTAACAATGTTTTAAAGACTGGCCATTTATCTTCTACATTTTTCCCTGTAAAAACATCATCCCAGTGTATTACTTGTAGATTAGACCTAAGTGTATTAAAACCTGCCTTTCTAAAGTTTAAGGTCTTTGTTGAACCCAAGTAATCTGTTTTTTGATCATTTATTTCAAATGAGACCATGTTATGATCACTGTTGCCCAAATGTTCCAGGACTTGAAATTTCGGGGGTGGAAGATAGAGGGCAGGACAGCGCACATGCCGGGTGGTCCCGAAGCCCTCTCTGATGCTTACCGCTGGTCACTTGCACAAAGGAAGGTCTTGCCTAGACCATCCACCTAACTAACGTAGGATCACTCCTGCAGCCTCGGGGTAGAAGCAGACTCCCCGATTCAGCAGCGCTCTGCTTCAAGATGGCCACTGCCTGATCTCTCCCAGCAGCATGGCCCCTGCTCTCCTCTCATGTAGGCGCTCCCCATCTTACCCCTTCGGGTGGTATCAAGGGGGGGTGTGCTCCCAGTAATTGGATGTTTTTTTTTTTTTTGGTGGTGAGGGGTAGGGGGTTTCAGATGGGTCAGGACTCCTGTGGCTACCTGGTGTTCCACAAATCAAAATGGCCACCCACTTCTCCCACTCACCCCCAGCAGCGCCGATCAGCAAGAGGGTGTCCCCACATACTCTCCTCATCCCGGCCAAAGTTGTAGACGTCCTCTTCGCCAGGTAGGGATGTTCCCTCACTTTAACAGTACTCCTCAGGCTTGTCATCTCCTGTCATGCTGGGCGCGGGATGCGGAGCCTCAGCACTCCATGGGAAGATGATAGGGTAGCAGGAAATAGCACATAGGCTGAGCAAGCAGTGAATGTGGGTGCCAGTGTGATTCCTCATTTTTATTTTGGGAAATAAATTTGAATTTGAGAGGGGTGAATGGTCTAAATAGCGCAGTGTGGCCTATAGCTCAGTTGCCGTGCGTCAACACTGCTCGGCTGTTGGCCACGCCCCAAACATGAGACCAGGTCTTTTAACACGTTTATATTTAAGGGATCAGTCACAAGGCAAAACACAGCAGTGAAATTAATTGAGATTTATTTGGATAAGACCTCGTAAACACACAGAAATACAAAATAAAGAGAATATACACACTGGGGTCTGGGGGTTGAGATTTTGGCACTTTCCTAGTTGCAGGGTGCCTGCTTCAGCAAAAGGTGTTACCCTGCTGGCTCTTGTTTGTTCCAGACTGCTGGCTGGGCCTCTCCATGCTTCTCTGGGGGTGTGAATAGCTATTTTCACCCATAAGCACATTTGAGAAGCCTGCCAGCAGCTGCTTGTCTTCTTCAAATCTCCAACAGAAAAGAGAGAGCTGCTACACTGCTCTTCCTTACTGTATATAGTGCTTGATGCCTATCTAATAAATTGTGTGGGCTGGCAGCCAATTAGAGCATGGGTTGTGGATGTGCATTCAATGATAGGAGAGGAAAATGGAAAACATGCCAATGGAAATCGTGCCTATGAGTTTGAAATCCAACAACCATTTTCCTGGCTCCGCTGTGTCTACTGAAACAAATGCTTTCAGCTCCAGATATCCGGTTCCCAGCCCTTTCCCCTCAACAAGTGCCACAAACCTGCATTTCTTTTGCTATGTGTAAGGAATCGGGGTATGGTTCCCCCGCGGCGTGTTCCCTCCTTACCTGATGCTCCACACACCTCTGTGCCGCTTACAGAGCGCGCACGCACACGGAGCTCCATGTACCCAGCCACAGAGGTTGGCTCTGCCCCTGCTCGTGACGCGCGTCGGTCACGTGCAGCGCGCACACGTGACGTCGTGCACCGCTTTCCAGCTGCGAGGCAAATCTCCCCCATCTGCACCTTGCAGCCAATCTCTGCCTCCGTGGAGACCGCGCATCCGCTCCTACCCTCTGTCTGATTCGCCCAGCTCTCCAATATATGCTCAGCGATCTCACTCCAACATTGCTGAGCATAGTTCCTTGTAGCCTTCTGCTTTCCACGTCCTGTTCCTAGCCTCTGCCTTGCCCCTCTGCTGCTTTTTTTTGTGTACCGACCCGGCTTGACTTAGGACCCCTCTCTGGATAACGACCCCGACTTGTCTTTGGACCTCTCTCTGGATAACAACCCCGGCTTGCCTCTGACTACGTGTACCTCTCCATTCCTGACTCCGGTTATTCGACACTATACTACACTGCTGGCTCCAACCCTTGACCTCAGCATTACGGACACTGACCATCCCACTGGCTCCTCCCTACGACCTCAGCAAGTATCGCAACTAACCCGCTCTCTCCAACCTAGATCCGGCAACGCTGACAAACAACCCTTCAGGCTTACCTCCGCTGCTTTGGGTGCGCAGTTTTACACTTTCCCACCTCAGTACCGGGGTCCCGCCTTGTTCGTGGTGAGTGCAAGCATTACACTATGCTAATCTTATGGCTGCCTTTTGTCACCAAACTGTTTTTTCCTCACAGGAGAAACACACAAGGCATTGTAGTTTTAAAACACAGCAACACTGAAACTTGATCCCTAGTGCTAGTACTTTACAATTTGGACCTAAAACATGGGGTCTGTGAACTAGGCTCTAAAACCTGTTCTACTGTAGGACACCAGCCCGCACACCCAATACAGTAACAGTAACATTTGATCCATAGAGCTGCCACTCTAAAACTGGGATCTGCGAGTGGGATTCTAAAATCTGCGTTAGCATACAAGCCTCCTAGACCCAATTCTAATACCCTGCTGACAGGAAGTACAGGTCAACCCTCTTTGCCCCCAAATATCCCTCTTTCTCCTCATGTTCCAGAAGTCTCTGCCCTGCAGCTATTTCTCATAAGGGGCCACCCATAGAAGGCAACCCACTTACAGTATAAGCTTGTTCAGGCAGCTACAGGACCATGAGTCCAAGGGAATACAACATAGAATTAACTGGCCCACTGGGCTACAAAATAACCCCATCCCCATGGTTTCTAGCTTATAACCCTATGGTGGACAGTATAAGGGGAACAGAATAACAGGGCAACACAGTAAGGTACTATATTATACCCAAGAGCTGACACTCTGAGCCCTTAACATACGGTTTCAGGGGCAGCCAGTCAGGCTACTCCCTACTGTCACATGGGTCCTCTGTGTCTAGAAATATAGGTGTCTGGGTGTCTTGATCTCAGCACAGCCTCTGTACTCAAGACAGTGTCTGTGTGCAGGCTTATCTGCTCTACTTCTGTCAGCCCAAATGTGAGCTAAGGAATTTCTCTCTTGTTTCTCACATAAGGCGTTTCTAAGAGTATTAATCAGCTAGATGGAGCCTGGTTGATTGCCTGTGTGCAATGAACCAGCACACTGCTGGATTTAGAAGCAGTTTCTCTCAAACATTGACATGTCCCTGTTACAATATGTTATAACTGCAGTGGGATAGAAGAACAAAAACACACAACTTTCACTCAAGCACCTTACTTGTGAGTATGAATACTGCATTGTTTTTCATGTTTAATTGTTTGAATAAATGTATCTTCACCATAGAGTGGTGTTTGTACTCTTCTATCCAACTGCAGTTGTTTTGTATCTATCAAACAGTTTTGGGAAAACTCTTGAAGAGGAAACACGAACCACATACAGTATGCACTTTGTTTATGTACAATATTATAGGAGGACAAAATTGTGTTAATTCCAGACCCATAGGGTGCATAGTAGGTTAAATTTGACTCTTTATGATATGTGCTAGAATGAATGGTAAAATACAATTGTTTTAAATAAGTGTGGTAATGCTCACACCTCAACTGGAATCAATCATTACATACTGTATATCACAATATTTCTGTATTGAAGTATCTATGGAAAGTTATAGAAAAAAAAACATTTTCATTTATGCATCTCCTCTGCTGCATTTTAACCTATTTCACTATTTATCATTACAGTTAAGGAAAGTTTAGTAAAACAATAACCTAAGGATTTTTTTCCTAATCATTTTTGTTCTTCCAAGGTTTTTTCCACACATCTGGTACTGAATGGTATGTGATTTGATGTGCAAGTAACAGACCAGTCAAGTGACTCGTAATAGATCCCTGGAGGGAATAGTCTCTTTCTTTTAAATAATAATGTCATTGTTTTCTCCTAAATCTTTGACAAAATGGGATAAAATATGATTACTTCTAGTCCCGACCTGTCAGGCACATCATGCTATGTTGCTTTCTGTGACACAGTTCAGTACAGAATGACTGATACTACCAATACACCAGGCTGCAGCATGACAAGTAGCATCAGTATTTATTTAAGTTTTTTAAGCTCTGCTTCTAGAACATTTCTTTTGCCTTATTTCAGGGATCATATACTTTTATTACTGAAAACTTAAGGTTAGAAAAAGGGACTTAGATAAACTAAAATGTAGGTGTGTTAAATCTGTTAAATACTCTAAGAGGCCTAGGACATAAATAATTATGTAGCCATGTTCTAAAAATGGTATACAGTTCTCTCTCATGCTGGCAGTAAACCTGGTAAGTATACAGGATTGCCACCATCAATCATGGAGGCTCGCCCTCACACCCTGGTGAGGTGTCATATGTACATGGGGGGAGTGGTACCAGACCTTGTGTCCATTGTTAGTGACACAGGAGGTGGAGCTATTCCCTTGTTATATAAGACACAGCACTGCCCAAAGTTAGTGGTTCAATCTATGTTCAAGGTCAAGTGTGTTGCCTGAGAGTTAAGAGAGTGGTTCTACAGCAAGTAGTCAGGCCTGCAGCAGTAAGGCTGGCAGTGCCTACACTGTGTCCAGGGACCTGGCACAGGTGGTGATCTCCCTGAGGGTAGAGGTGATCCAACTCCATTAAGAGGGCAGATCTTCTGAAAGGAGAGTACTGAAGAAGATGAGCGGCTAAGCTGTTTGCTGCGATGGGGCAGTCTGCCTATATCATCAATAAAGATGCCCTTGTTCACAATAACCCCCATGTGTGAGTGTGAAGTTACTCCACAGAGGAAGGCACCACAGAGGAGTTCCTCATCAGAACCATCTCCTTGCGGATGCAGAGATCCTGATGAGATGGAGGCTCTGCACTGTATGTAGGTAGGACTCACGCACGCTACCTCAGCTACCTGTCTGGGTTGACGTTCCCCGAACACCATCATGCGGGAGACTCAGGAGTCCTGTTGCCAACAGGTGCACCACCAGACACGACCATATAATGGGGACTGGATAGACCACAGGGGCCAATGTGAAATTGGGTGGGTCAGGAAGGTCCAGAAAATCCGTTACAATTATAAAGAATGTAGTATAAAAATGATGGATAATAATCTATTGTATGCAGTGTGTTAGTTTACCAATGCCAAAATAATGTCAATTTGTTTTGGTAGCCAGCTCCAATGTAAAATAACTCCATCAATGTACTACCAAATCCATTTAATTTAAGTCTGTAATTGTTGAGATAGATTTGAGGCATCTTTCTGCATTTCACTCCAACAATACACAATTTTTTCTCCTACTATTTTGACTCTCTATAGCTATGCACTGTGATTAAGACTTGAAGAATACCAAAAGCCACAGATAATACATCGGATCATGATCTCACATGACTCAGGAGACAATTCCAAGTCATTTTTTATGTATACAGTATGTTAGTTAACCGTAACCACTTTGTCTCTTATTCAATATAATGTGAGGCATCTTCTTTATAAAATGGAAGCCTCTCTGTTCCCTTAATGTGAGTTAAACTCAAAGGCTAAAAAAATGTATTGTACAATTCATAGTATTTATTATCATACCTTTAGCGTTTAGAATTTCAATCTTAAATGTTAAAAATGCTAAAAACTTTTCTGTGATGGTATACTGCCTTATAAATATCTTAGCACAATGGATTAGGGGATAAAGTATTTTCTTTTAGTCCATCCATATCAGTACAAATGAACAGAGATTTACCCATCCCCTCCTCCCCCGCCTTCCCCCCCCACTCCCCCCAGTTGGAGGCGGATGAAGGGGGGAGCTTAAATGAACCTTCAATTAATCAGGATCCATCAGACCTCTACAAACTCCAAGTTTTCCTTCCGCACCAGATAACCCTTAACTGTGGCAATAAAAACAAAAGCATAATAGACAAATTAAAACTGAAAATAGAAGGTTTATCGTAAATCCTAATCCCCTCAAGGAAAGTTGTACAGGTAGGGAGGGACATAATTAACATAATGCAAAGAAAAGAAAAAACATAATGCTACTGTAAAATAATTTCACTGGCAGTACAAAGAAATCAGGCTGTGACAAAGCAATACTCTTAAGTTATGAGAAAAGAGAAAAAAAATGAATTACTCTGAAAAATAATTTCCTTGACACAGGTGTCCATAAATAAAATGTTGTTGAAAAAAATCATTTATTTTCTCTCTGTCCATGAAATGTCTGTAAAATGAATGTATTACCACTGTTCATTTAATGCAACCATGCCCAGGACATACTTGATAACTCTCAATGTAATACTTCCTGATAAAAACATTTTTATAAATAAAATAAATAAATAAAACATAGAGAAATGTAGTATATACATTAGTATATTACCACAGAAATCTTCTGAAGTGTTCAGTTTTGTATATACATGTATTTTTTTTTTAATTTTTATAATGCCAATCTGGTAATCAGCACTTTACAATTATAACAAGCATTACAATACAATATAAATACAGTGCATATAATAATATAGATGCAAGCCATAAGTAAATGTAACATTGGAAGAAAGGAGTACAGGTATCTGCCTCACACAACTTACATTCTTAGCAGCAGGTGGGAAGATAAGTAGAAACAATAGCAGTAAATTTGAGTGCATTTGGTTAAGGGTTTATAAAGCATAATGTAGTTTAGTGAGTAGTGGTCATTTTTATTTAAATGCTATGTTGAACAGGTGAGATTTCATATTGGGTTTAAAGTTATAGAGAGAAGGTGTTTGGTGGACATTTAGAGGAAGAACATTAATTAAGTAGGTTCTAGCTTGTGGGAAAGGTTGTAGGCATGAGAGCACTTTAGGGACATGGGGGTTAGAAAGAAGACAGGTTTGAGCAAAGAGTACTGTAGTAGGGGTATAGTGAAAGATTGGAGCTGGGATATAAGGAGAGGGGGAATGCAGAGTTTAATAGTAGGTATCAAAAGGAGAGTTTTCAAAAGGAGAGAAGCATAAACTGATCAAGATGTGTTTATCTAAATAAACAAGTGTGGTTTTCATAACAAATGGTTAAGATGCCTCTCTTACGCTTATTTGGAAGCTATACAACATATGTATATTAGAATTCCCATGGTATGCTTGAATAAAATTGTATTAATGCCACTTATTAGAAAAATAGCTAACCAAAAAAAATGCAAAGAAGGAACAGAAAAACAAAGTGGTTTCAAGTAAGTGAATGCACTTTTCAGCACTGCCCGTTCATTACTGTAATTATTCTGAGTAAGAGTGCTTTGCTCTCTTTAGTTATACCTCAGAGACTCGTCTTTGCTTATTCCATTTGTATCATTCTTCCAGTGCATTCTGAGTGCCACATTTGTTAACATAAAGCTATTGCTAAAATGGTAGAGAACATGTTGCCCAGCTGAGTGCTTCCACTTTTCACTGACCATTTAACAAAGTTGTTTTGTTTTATTGATAAAACAATTAACATCAATTCAATGCATTGTTTAATTCTTTATAATTATCCTATTGCAGACCAGATATGTTTGCATTTCTTAGGCTTTTTAACCAGAAAAAAACAGTTAAAGCACACCCAAGAGGGTAACTCACAATACCAGACTCAGCATGTTAGCAGCAAGAAGTTTCTTATTATTCTCTTAGACGAGTGCAGAGGCAACCAACAGCAACATTTCAGGTCACATGACCCTTTTCCAAGCAACTGGTACAATAAAATAATGTCCCATCACATTTTTATACTCTGTCCTAAAGCAGAACCGGAAGTTTGGGTGGCGCACTTCCTTTGACGTGCTTTCCACCATAAAGTATGTTTTACCAACCAGAAGTGTATGTGCTTCAAAAACCGGAAGTGTGATGAATTTTTACTAAAAATGGATAAGAACTTTGTATTTTCAGCAAATAAAGGTTTTTTTTTCTTCAATGTTTGATTGTTGCCTTCCTTCTCTTTCACAGCTAATGCCTTTGAACATGCACGTGTCTGGCCTAATGTACGGAACATGCAGTTTTAATCTGACAGAGAGGAATAGATCACAGCCTTTCTGTCTATAATTTTCATGGGATGGGAATAAACATTTGAATGTATTGTGTGCTAAAGAAGAAAGCACTGGATGATAACATAATTTAGAACAATACATAGCAGCAATTTATTATAAAAAACAGATGTTCTAATGAACTATATCAGCAAAAGTAAAAGGATCAGGGTTAGAACATTATAATTTATTCACCTGGCATCTACTGTACATACAGTAATGTATGTAGCAGACTTTATTGCACTCGCTGGCACATTGCTGTGGGACAAACACAATGTGCCAGCAGGAGAAGTGGCCATTGTCTTGAATCGTGCTGCGGGCAAAAAGGGGGCAGGACTATCATGCTATTTCACATGCGGGAGCGCACCAGCAAATGCCATGGCTAGTTTCCTATTCATCCACCAGGACTATGAAGTACAATATATTGGTTTGGTTAACTTTTTAAACTATTTGTACAGTAATTTAAGAATGAAGTTGTGTTACGAGAATTACAGACCAGTAGCTGGTAGTCGGGTAGTAAAGCTACTTCTAGAAAGGCATATGTAATTCATTCCTCAGATTTTTTTTAGTAACTGCTTTATGTTTGGCTTGCCTGACGTTAGGTCAGGTACACAAGCCAAAAGTTCTAGGAACATTTACACCATTTGTGAAAAATGCCTTAGGCTTTTCAAATCAGCATTGCTTAATGAAACGAGAGGTACAAAAACATATACTATTTCACCTGAGGTAGTTATCCAAATAAAATATGTCAAATTAATATTTGCCAGGGCCCCAGGTCCCTAGGTCCCTGTGTATTATAGAAAAAAACTATGTACTTTAACACACCAAAATGTGTCGAAAACCTAAATACTTTCCCCAGAGCATGCAACAGTTTATTCAGAGCCCAAAGCATTACTTATTAAATGTTTTAATATATATAAATACAGTGCTTAGGTTACATTAAAAAGGATTATAAGAAACATACAGTTAGAATAAAATGCAGAACAGCTTCTTAAAAGAAAAGGGTAAAACATAAAAGAAAAACCTATACATTACCAAATGTCATATGTTTTCCCCAGAGAGGGCACCGGTTCAGGAACATGAGATTCATGTGTTTTATCCAAAACACTCCTCTGGTGTCTGGTGAGATATGATTTTCATAATCTTTTCTCAGACTTAAATACTGTACATTATTTCCTCAAAGAACCAGCAAAAACCCACCACGTCGTAAATCGGCCGTTAGATTGACAGTTTTATGACAGAGTGAAAAAACACTTCTACCAAACCACTTTAAGCTTTGAAATACATTGAGCCAGGGTCCTGTTTATGTGAATGTCAGGAGAACACTAATTTACTTACATCTCTAAATTCCAATAGTCCAACAACCTAGCCTGGCCAAGGGGCAAACAGGCCATAAAAAATTGCTTTGCATCTTGTAAAATCAAACGGTACCCACATTAACCCCTGAAGCACCAGAGGGATTAATATACATAATATCTCATGACATTATCATGACAATGTGTTATATGTGTCACTTGTTATTTATACGATTATTTTACCTGTTTTACTGTTGTGCAGCGCTATGTACATTAATGGTGCTATATAAATAAAGATATACATACATACAAAATATAGAGCAGATGAAGGAGAATTGGAGCACTACTGAAACAAAAAAACTACCAGAGAGTGGGTCCCAAAATGAAAAACATTTTAATGGATCAGTGCAAAGGTACAAAAACGAGCCCTAAGGCCCCCACCAACGCGTTTCGAGCTACACGCTCTTTCTCAAGGTGCATTGATCCATTAAAACGGTTTTCATTTTGGGACCCACTCTGGTAGTTTTTTCTACTGTTTCAGTAGTGCTCCAATTCTCCTTCATCTGCTCTTTTGCATAGCGCCGGCATGTCTCAAATTCTGATGAATCTTTTACCAGGATTCCTGGAGGTTTTAGATTCTGTCCTCTGTTGTGGGAACCCGGATATCATGACTGCAGATAGAAGTGCCGAAGGGTGAAACCCATAATTGACACCTTGAGAAAGAGCGTGTAGCTCGAAACGCGTTGGTGGGGGCCTTAGGGCTCGTTTTTGTACATATGCACTGATCCATTAAAACGGTTTTCATTTTGGGACCCACTCTTTGGTAGTTTTTTTGTTTCAGTAGTGCTCCAATTCTCCTTCATCTGCTCTATTGGATCTTGCGGAGTACGGAAGCACACACCCGTGGAGGGATATCTCACCGGAGATCAACCAACAGTGAGTTATTCTACTCTTTTATACACCCCAGTTATCCACATCGATGCTTCATGCCTGGACACTAGCAAGTGAGAGTTCTCACTAATCAAGAGGTGGAACTCTATCTAGTTTATCGATACATAGTGGATTTGGTGTATTCATTTCATGGTTGGTCTCATCATTTATGTGGGATACTTCAAGCATACATCATACAGCATTCATGCCATTATGAGCTTATAGCTTTTGAGATCTGTGTTGAGCACCATACAGCCTTTGTTTTTCTTACATACAAAATATAGATATCTGTGATATGTGTGCTGCCTTTATAAATCAAATTGCCACATACCTACTGTAGGTAATGTAACTATTGAAAAATGTTTGTTAGATGGAATTAAAAAACAACCTTAAAATCAATAAGAAGATTAATGACCATCATTACTCAAAAAAAATGTATTTCCATGCACAGCATAGGTTATCTCATCTTTATACAGTATATGTTTTGAAAGCTTTCAAATATGCAGAAGTACGAGTTATGAAAATATGAAATCTCAATTTTGCCTTGATTTAACAAAGAGCTTACAGTGTCCATTATACTAAACTCTTGAGAATATAACTAATGAATCTTATGACTTTCTATCCTTGAAAGTCTTTGATGACTGAAGTTGTAGCTACAGGAGGTAAAAGAGTGGTATGATAAATTTCTAGATTTTTCATTTAGAGTGTGTTATTCAATTCTCTTTTTTATTTTATATACATGCATTTGATTAATGGACTCCAAGCCTAACCAACAAAAATCATACAAATTGCTAAAGAAATATATCATCACAGTTGTACCAAAGAAGAATGTATCAGGACATACAGTATTTTGCAAGCCAAATGCCTCTGGTAATAAATAAAATGAACGAGAAATTTTTATTTGAATCACATGTATATTTTATTAATCCTTACCCTTTGCTTTCTACAATAGTATTTGACAAGGTTCCATACATATAAACTATACATTTCAAATGTATAAAAAATTATTTATTAACAATAAAATAGCAGGAGGAAAACCGAGAATATTACATGGGAATTTTGATCAACTTGATTTGTCATTAGTTAAAAAAAAAAAAAAAAAAGTGGTAATTTCAAATTGATAGATGTGGTAGCCACTCCCATTTATATAAATTGAAGTGGAAGTAGTAGTACACCATAGATAATAGCAGTGTCCTTAAAACAAGTCCTAGAAATGTACATTAATAGGTAACTATATAGGTAAAGAAACTGGTGTATCCATTAAGAATCAGCACATGTCAAAATCAGTCCTACACATGTAATAAAAAATATAGCTATTTATTGTTTACATCACCACTGCTAGAGTCCAAATGTTTTGGTTCCCAGGTTTCTATACAGGTCCACCACCTGTGGACTCTAGCAGTGATGATGTGAACATAAATATTTGAATAAACTAGGCCTTTCAGCCCTTACTCCCTGTGTAAAATGCGGTGTCCACAAGTGGAAGGCAATACCTATAATGTCCCATAGATCTCCGTAACTCAGAGAATAAGCAGCAGGACTACTCAGTTGGTCCGTCCGGTCTTCCGCAAAAACAACTTCAGAAGGGGCAAACCTCTCACCAGCCCCTATGCCTACGACAGGGATTCCTCACATCAGCTGACTGTCAACGTGGCTGTGCCCAACGCGTTTCATCAGCAATGAAGCTGACTGGGTGAATCAGCTGATGTGAAGATTCCTTATCGGAGGCATAGGGGCATGTGAGTCCGAGTTACGGAAATCTATGGGACATAATAGGCATTTTCTTCCACTTGTGGACAACGCAGTTTACACAACGAGCCAATCAAGCTTCTCGCAATTACAGTTCCTGCAGGTTACCTATTCAATGAGGTCTTCATACCATTCGCTTGGCAGAGAGCTCAGATGATGAGCAAAAGTTGGTGTTATTCCCTGATCAGTGGCATGTGGAGACCCTGCTACAATGAGCAAAAGTGCCTTGCCAGTGCTGAAGCCATTTTTTCAATCAGCGGTGAGGTTGAGGAATTTAGTCAACATTTAAACACTCCCTCAGAGCAAGATCAGATCAGAGCACTTAAAACATTAAAGATTGGATTGAATGTATTTATATACTGTAGCGACAAATGTGTACTCAGCGCTTCACAAAGAGTACATTACAGGGAATTATAATAATACAATAAGTGCAACAAAATCAGATAATAGGAAAGGAAATCTCTGCACCAAAGAGCTTATGATTTAAAAGGTTGGATGGGAAACTTACAGAGACAGTAGGTGAGCAAATAAGTGCTGTGATGGCTGTGCTTGGCCACAATGGGTGGTAGGAGTGACTGAGTGTGGGACAATAGCCATGAGTGCAGGCTATTGGGATGCTTGATTTGTGTGGCGAGTTTTAAGGTTAGTCAGTATAGGGAGGACATAGTGAGATGCATGAAGAGAGTCTACCCATATTCTGTAAGATAGAAGTGTTCACATAATCATAGATTTTAGAGAGTTAAGGTCTCACAGTTGCAAAGTTGTTGTGCAGAGTCCAGGTCTTCCTCAAATCTTCACATCCAATTTCAACTCCAAAATTAACTCTGCCATACACTTTAACTGGGACACTTAAGATGGGACAAACAGCCAAATGGCTTCACATCCTATATGGATGGTCTTAAATACTCTAAACTACAGCCACTTGACTAACAATTAAGGGAGGGGTTTGCCTAATCAACTCACACAGACATACCAATTAGATTTAAAATTCTGTAGAAATTGATGAAAGAATTCAGCTCACAGACATACACTTTAACTGGGAAACTTAAGATGGGACACAGCCAAATTGCGTATAAAAGATTGCGTATATGGTGCAAGAAAACGGCCCTAAACAAGTATCTAGAAAATAAATTGATCCCTAGAGGGCTGAGATTACAAACTTTCCCAGCATTTATCTTTTCTGATCCTAAATTAAAGGAACATTGTGAAACCGCTCTTAATGTTTGCTCATTTGACTCGATCAATACTCTTATTGCCAATGATGAGGCTATGCATGCTGAAATAACACCTCAAATTGAGATCTTGCAGATAGCTATGGACAGTGTTGACACAAATGTGCTTAAACAAATGGAGATAAAGCTCAATAAATACAAAGAAGAGATTCTAACATTGAAGAAAAATAAATTCTCACGGGATCTGTCAGATTATAGACAGCAATGTTTACAAATGGCGACATGATAGACAGAATAAAAAGAATTAAAGGAAAACTAAAGATGGCTCCTCGGTAACATCATCAGGAGCCACAACCTATGACTTAGATTCTTCTTGCTCTAAACATGATAAATCTTTTTTATCCAAGGGAGCAGCACACAGAACTCTGGGAGGAGGACACGAAGTGGAAGAAAGACGCTAAGAGACAGAGACCAATATGGGTACAAGGGACAAAAAGGCACACAAAAACAACGGAAATAAATCCTTTAACAATTGTGAATCTATCAGACACAATTTTGACTCTAACGCTAATTAGCATATTGTAGCACGGTCTATCCTTTGCACCAACGCATATTTGCTACAATTTCGAGTGGATAATAGATGTTCAGCTTTTCTGCAGGAAAACAACGGACATGGAATTTATTTCCTCAGATGCTAATACATTAATTCCAGCCCAATGCCCTCTCAAAAACTCTCTTCTCAGCAGAATCCTGATGAATCCACTTTGCATGAATTGAAGCCAGTCACCCATATCAAACCCCGATCAACATTCTGTCCCTCCATCCAAGTGTGTTCCAAGTAGAAATGTTTTCAAATATGGTGATAGATGCTATCTCCGATCTTCCAGACTCACAAGGCCAATATCTTGAAGTTGCAATGGACTGCCATTCAGGAATAAAAAGCTATGACATCTATCGAAATAAAGTCCTCTGATAAAGGGGGGCAATATTGTGTTATGGCCAAAATCTTCTTATGAAAAGAATCATTCAAGCAGCTATGTGACATATAATGTTACAGAGAACTTCCAGGAGATTCTTTTGTGATTTTTAAGGCCGAGCTTGCCTCTATTGTATTAAGGCATATTCTCAAGGTATAATTATGAAACATACCATGATGGCCTCCTTACAAAGTTCCTTGGGAGAAGGAGCGGCTCAGTGAGTAAAGACACGGACTGGCACTGAGAGTGTGAGGCAGGGGAGCCTGGTTCATTCCCCGGTATCGGCTCCTTGTAACCTTGGGCAAGTCACTTTATCTCCCTGTGCCTCAGGCACCAAAAACATAGATTGTAAGCACCACGGGGTAGGGACCTGTGCATGCAAAATGTCTCTGTAAAGCGCTACGTACAACTAGCAGCGCTATACAAGAACATGCTATTATTATTATTATTGTCATTCAAACTTTATATATTTTGCCTAAGATTCATAAACACCTCTCCCATCCCCCAGGATGCCTGATTGTTATGGCATAGGGGGGTTTAGCGAGCCTATTTGTTGTTTCCTAGATTATTTTCTTCATTTATCTGTAGAAACATTACCATCATATCTCAGATATACTGTAGCATGGACATTTTAACTAGGTTGGAAAACATTATAGTGGATAATGAAACAATACTCGTCACATGTATGTGGAAACACTCTACACCTGCATTCGGCATGAGGATGACATTAATGCCACACGATTCTTCCTTTCCATGCAAAATCTTATCCCTACACTTACCAATATATTATAACATCTTCTGGACTTGGTCTTAAACACAATTATTTTGTATTTAAGAATTCTTATTATTTACAAATCAGGGGAACGGAAATGGGAGCTACATTGCATACCCTCCTATGTGAAACTTTTCTTGGGGTGGTGGAAACATGAAGAGGTGTTTTCAGAGGCAAATAGAGACTTGACGGCACATGTACTGTTGTGGATGAGGTACATCGATGATATTTGTATACTCTGGCAGGGTACAGCATTTCAACTTAGCTAGTTCATCGATGTCTTCACCCACAACAGTATAAATATTAAGCTGACTTTTCGATCTAGTAAAATCAATGTTAAATTTCTGGATCTGAGTGTCTCAATTGGCCATGATGGGCATATCCTTATAGATATTTACTGTAAGGAGTCATCCACTAACACAATTTTACATGCCAGTAGCATTCACCCACCCCATCAAATCAGGTGAACACCCATTGGGGAATTTATGTGGCTTCGTCGCAACTGTTCAAAAATGTAAATTTTCATTGCTCAAGAAAGGGAAATGTTATCATGATTTAAAGAAAGAGGTTACAGTAACCAGATTACTTGACTGGGCTGCCTGAACAGTCAAAGGACTGATAGAACATCTCTTCTCCAACCAAAACCTATCAAATTGGCAGACAAAAATATACGCTTTATAGGAACATACTGTACAACAGTAAATGGAATACCTTGCGAGATATCTTAGGAGTATTAGTACTTATATTAGTACTTAGTACTTAGTATGAGTACTTAGGATATCTTGAAGTATCTTACTTGCTGATAAGATTTTAGGTCTGTCTTGGGCGATACAGTCAATTTAACAAGTACAGTGGAGGCCGATCTGAGTCTAAGTCGGCTAGATCTGCTGCTTTCAGATTATCCCGGTTAGGTGCGATTTTTTGTCATTTTCACCCGGAGTGAACTGCGTTATTTTCGCGCTCGTGATATTAGCATTTTATTCTCGCTGTCTGCAAAACTGCAATGCCGTTTAAAAACTCAGGGGGGTGTTTGCGAGCTATTGTCTTTGAAGTCTAATACCTTCGCGGTTCAACCTACGTCAGTACACAGTCTGTGTGTGCGCGCGCAGTAATTGTAAATTTGCATATTTAAAGTATACATGCATTTGCAGTGCTGTGCTGCTGTACAGTATGTCTCATTTGAAAATTGTTGAAACGCATAGGCGTGTACAGTACTGTAACAGTGTCACATTTCTGCATCTACAGCGCTCTCCCCTTGCTCAGGATAATTAACTGCACTGCAGGGTATTTCAACTTCTTATCTTCTGTGCAATGCAGTACATCTCTCCCACACCATTCCTTTGAACGTGTGTCTGGTTTCAATCACATTCCTGCTTGACAGCAGGAATTTACTGCACATGCGCCTGTAACTTCTCCCACCACTGCTTGCTTGCCTGAGTGAGTGACCAAAAAAAATGTAAAAAAAAATTTTATTGTAATTTTTTTATTTTTATTTTCTCCACAAGCCTGCAAAAACCATCTTACTGTATTATGATTTTCAATCTGTGCTGTAGCTTTTGACTGCGACCCTGTGCGTTTGACTGCACATGGTTGATTTGTGTGCTTTTTACGTACTGTATTTGGGGGTGTATTATTATGATGAACTGCCTTTTGAAATTAAAGTATGTCTTTAGCTTTGAACTTCATGCAGCTGTACCCTGTAGCCCCCTCCCCCACGAACGATAGCTCAAGGATTTGAAATTCCACAGAGCCGTTAATTTTCTGAATCTTGCCATTGTGTTCTTAATTCGTCCATAGCCGAGCTACAAAGCCTCAGTGCGCCTGCGTGTAATCCTTTTTGAGATGGGAGCTTCTTACTGCGCATGAGTCACCCAACCCCCCCCCTCTCCACAGAGTCGTTAATTTACTGAATCTTGCCATTGTGTTCTGAGTCTGTCCATAGCCGAGCTACAAAGCCTCACTGCGCCTGCGTGTAATTCTCTTTGAGATGGGAATTTTGAGGCGTTGTTTACGGTAACGCTTTGGAAAATCCCTTCTCGAATTTGATTTGCACAGAGCATCACCTCTCTATGCGCCTGTGTGTAATCCTCTTTCGGATGGGAGCAAGTTTATTCCTGCTCATGCGCCTGTAACTTTTAACTGTTATTTTATCCACAAGCCTGCAAAAATAATCTTGATATTACGATATTAAATCTGTGCGTTTGCCTGCACATGGTTGATTTGTGTGCTTTTTATGTACTGTATTTGGAGGGTGTAGGGATCAAATTACAGTATTATTATGAACTGCCTTTTGAAATTACTGTACTCTACAGTACAGTATGTTATTTCTTTGAACTGCTGCACGACTAATACTTCATCCCTCCCCCACGCACACACAAACTCTTATCGGCTTACACCTCCACAGTCATTAATTATCTGAAGTTAGTTAGTCATTGTGTTTTTAATCCGTCCCTAGCCGAGCGTCAATCGCCTCACTGCGCCTGCGTCTACTCTAATCCTTTTAGAGATATGAGCTTGCTGCTTACTGCACATGAGTCACCCAACCCCCTCTCTCCACAGAGTCGTTAATTTTCTGAAGTTAGTTAGTCATTGTGTTTTTAATCCGTCCCTAGCCGAGCGTCAATCGCCTCACTGCGCCTGAGTGTACTCTAATCCTTTTAGAGATGGGAGCTTGCTGCTTACTGCACATGATTCACCCCCCCCCCCCAACCCTTTGAGGCTTAGTTTACGGTAACGCTTTGGATTTGGAAAATCCCTTCTCGATTTTGAAATGTAAATCTGATTTGCACAGCATTGTGAGAATTGAGAGTAAAAAAAACCATTAACTGATTCATGTTGTTTTGTCATTCATTCTTATTCATTGGTGTACTGAAGGGGTGCGGGGGGTTGTGGTTGTTGTCAATGATTATGATTAGCCGGAATATGAATAAATATTGATTTTATTTTATCAGGAACCAAAAAATACAAATATAAAAATAATCATGAATAATACATAATGCAGTCTTTATTAAGTTTTTCTGGCAGATTGAAATTGGATAAACATTTAGAAAACATTTGTAAAACATGGGGAAACATGAATAATGCACATTTATAAGAATATTATTTAATAATATATAATGTAATGTATAATATATATATATAGTAATATTAATTTTTCCGTCTTTATCTTATTCCTCATTCTGTGTACAGTACAGTAGTTCATTGAGAGAGGAGAGGTTTTGTGTACATCATTACTGCTGTTTATATACTGTACATTTGAATGTACAAGCAGATTAGACTGGACACAACACCCCACCTCCCCCCAGGCCACCCTTTTTCCTGAAACGACAAGAAAACAAAAAATTAGTGCAGTTATGTGCGTACTGTATTATGGCATTGTGTGATGTGTAGTAGTACTGTACATGGCTGGTGATGCTTTCTCTGGAAAGAAAGAAAATTGAGCAGTTAGCAGGCAGTTACTGTAGTACTGTCAAACTAGTCTATACTGGAACTACTGTATACTCTGACTACTGTTAAATACTATGTACTGTAACCTGATGGCTGGTGCTGCTCTCTCTGTAAAGAAAAAACTATAACTACTTTATACTCTGACTATTGGGAAAGAAAAAATCTGAGCCATACTTACCTGTATCATACTGTACTTACAATACTAAAACACAGTACTACTTCCCTGATGCTTGCCCATTACGCGCGATCACAATGGGCAACACAGTGGCAATATGGTCTATATATTTATTGCAGCGTTCCACGGTGAGTACATCGTTCCAAAAACTCATTATGCCTTTCAACAACTCGTCCTTTTAGGAGGGTTTCGCCACTTTCCGGATATGGTCCATCTGCTGATGCCAGACCATTTCGATCGGATTGAAGTCTGGTGATCTGTCATTGGAAAAAAAGGACAATTAGTTTAAGAGATACAGTACACAGTAAAAACAGTGGGAAAAAAATGAGACACGGTTACCGCACTTACTCCGCTGGCGTCTTCACCCAGTTGATACCGCGCTCAAGCACTGTTGACGCGGTGTGCTTCGGATCGTTGTCCTGATAGAAGTGGTGACCATTCGGGAACTCGCGTGTGTTGTATTGCACTATCTCAGGGACAATGTTGTCTTGGAAGAAAGCTTTATTCATGATTCCAATAGCAAGAAAAGAAAAGTGCTCAAAAAACTGCACAATAATACAGTGCATACAGTAAGGCTACACTAGTAAAGTACAGTGCATAAGGCTACATTATATTTCATATATTTTACCTTCAAAGATGACAATGCATCCTGGTCCACGCCTAGAGATGGCACCCCACACATGTAGCTTCACGGGGTGTTTTGGCCGTGGCTTCAAAGATATGTGGCCTTTTTTGTGAAATGCAAAGCTTGCAAATCTCTCCAGCGACACAGTAGACTCGTCAGTGAAGATGCAATCCTGGAAAGTTTCCCCAATGTCCATCCATGACTGGGCCTGGACCACTCTTTTGATTTTGTTTGCGTCCCTTATCATGGGGTACGCTCTGTAATGACAAGGAATAAATAATTTTAGCAGTACAGTACAGTTTCCTAAACAAAACTTTTACCTCCTGTACTGTCCAGTACTAACCTCACACGTCCATATTTCCATCCAATGCTGCGTCTCATCTTCTTTATGTTGGTCTCGGATACAGTGAGATTGTGATTTGCATGCAGAGTGTATTTGACCCTTAATGCACTCTTCTCATCATTCTCCTCACTTATTTTGTCCACCAGAAGAGTTGTCTCCCTACAATGTAAAGAAAAACATTCCGGTAAGTAAAAATATTAGAGTCAGTAGATCAACAGGATACAATATATTGTTCAATTAATATGCAGCAATATAAAACTGTTGTAATATAAATATAAATATACAATATATTTATACTGTTGTAATATAAATATAAATATACAAAATATATATACTGTTGTAATATAAATATACAATATATATATATATACTGTTGTAATGTAAATATAAATATACAAAAATATATACTGTTGTAATATAAATATAAATATACAAAATATATATACTGTTGTAATATAAATATAAATATACAAAATATATATACTGTTGTAATATAAATATAAATATACAAAATATATATCCTATTGTAATATAAATATACAAAATATTAGATACAGTACTTTAGATGTACAGTACATTTTTGGATCTAATTTTTTTTTTAAAGTGTTTTAAATATACTTACGCGTTAGTTACCCTTGGTGCCCTTTTGCGTTCTTTGTTCTTTCAGTGTGCATGATAGCTCACGGTGGTTGCTGGCACAACGAGGCCAGAAGTAGCTAACCAGCGTTGGATAGCAGCAATTCGGTGTCCGCTCGTGTACATCTCCTTAATTCGCATGCTGAGATCCTTGTAAATCTTTTTAACAACCATTGCTGCGAGTAGAAAGAAATACAAACACAAGAATGTATATTCGATGTTTAGTCATGTGTATTCAATGTGCAGTGAATCCACAAAATGGATGGTGTATTTATACGGTAATTACTCACATTAGAGTACGCCCACTTTCAACACCTGTACCTCGCTGCCATGCATAAAAGGTTACACACTTTGCATAGCCCACCACTCGATGATCTTTATCTGAACTTGCCCTTGTCCAGATACTGCATTGTGCCACCTGCTTCTATGGAGCAACCCGATTCTACGGACGCAGGAACCCACTCGCCTCTGCCGTGCCTGTCATGCAAAAAAAGCGAAAGGCGGTTGCCGTTTCCACGCCAAGGCAAAAGCGACAGGCTAAGGCCAATAAAAAAAAACCTTCTGCTGACCCCAAAGGCTAAGGGTTTTCATAGACGTCAGCCTTATTATGTCAAGAAGATATACGGTGATGTACTCTCGACGCAAAACGATTGGCAGCCAACCCATCGAACCCGCAGACCACTTCCTCACATACGCTTCGACGACTCTGCCGCCGCTGTCCCGGAAATCTTCAGCCTGTCTTCTCCACCCCTCGTTCTTGACGCTGCTGCCGCCCTCCCGGAAACCCACAGGCCATCTTCTCCGGTTCTATCCGACGACGCTGCCGCCTCTGAAATCCACGGGTCACTTTCTCCTTTGCTCTTAGACGACTCTGCTTCTCGTCCGGAAATCCAAAGGTCACTTTCTCCATCCCTCTTTGACGACGCTGCTGCTTCTCCTCTACCGGATATCCACAGGTCACCTCCTCCACCCTTCTTCGACGTCGCTGCCGCTTCTCTCCATGGAACCCCCATCTCATCCTCCGTTGCACCCATCCACCCAGATGTCGACGCGCCATGAACAAGAAGCAGCTAGTTAGACCGGATGCTGAATGGGATAAGTGTGGATCTCCCCGGGAACTCTATTGTGCTAGCAAAGATAGATTTGCTTCTGGAGACCATGTTAAATGTGGAGCAACGGATGCTACATATGGATCAACGGATGATACATATGGATCAACGGATGCTAGATATGGATCAACGGATGGATCGACGGATTTAGAAGATAGAGGCTGACATAGCAGGTATACGTAATTTGCTCGGTGTTAATGCCCCTGTTTCCCCAACGCCGGAGCAGGGGGGTGACATGGATGTGATGAATGGGAGCATTGACCCCCTTCCATCACCAAGCGCACCCCCTCCACCAGAAAATGTAGTGTACATGTATGCCGTTGAGGAGGACATGACAACCCCGTCAAGACCACGCCAGGAGACAACATGGCGACCAAGACCGGAGGAAAGCTTCCTCCTAGATAACCTACCATCGCCAGTCGCCTCAAGCACACCCGCTCGCATCGATACGGTGCCCGACATCACACTGTGCGATCTGCCACCGACGCTCAGGGAGAAGTATAGGGTGATGAGTGCTGGTGCACCCACCAGTATGCCTTGTTACTTTTTAAGCACCATGTTCCCTGTTCGTTGTACTGCGACTGGGCCTTCAAAGTGAACTACGACGGAAATCGCGTAAAAAAGGCGCTTCCTGCCAATTTAAGAAAGAACATTCGGGATGAAATGCGGCGCTTTTATCCAATTACAGATACTGTAATGAAAGGCGTTCGAGACTGCATTAATGGCGTTTTGCGCCATGCAAGGAATCGGCCATGGATGGACAATGTGGTGGACTTTATGGCTTAATCACGGGATCTGTAAGACCATACTGTTGTGCTGAACTGTGCTGTACATGTTTTGACCTGCTGAACTGAGATGTTTTGACCTGCTGTACTGTATTTAACTTACTTCTTTAACTTGCTGTACACACACACAGAGGACCTGCACAATTCCAGTCCCGGAGGGCCGCAAACAAACTGTGCATACTGTTGTGCTGAACTGTATTGTACATGTTTTGACCTGCTGTACTTAAATAAAGGAGATGTTGTTGTGTGTTTTTTAACTTGTATTTATACAGAAATGTTTTAACCTGCTGTACACACACACACACACACAGGACCTGCACAATTCCAGTCCCGGAGGGCCGCAAACAGGCACGTTTTTCAAGGTTGTCCTGAAAACCGGGCCTGTCTGCTGCCCTCGAGGACTGTACTGGTGCAGACTGTTTTGCACACCATCCCACTGTATATGTTTTGACTTTAATAAAGGAGATGTTGCGTTTTGTATATTTTATGAATAAAGAATTTGTTTTTAAAACATGTGACTGTAAACCATACTGACTGACTGTAAATGTTTTTACTTTCTATACATAAATGTTTTCACTACTGTAGCAGTAAACCATACACCTGTTGATGTTTTGAATTGCTGTGCACTTAAAATATTTCTACATTGTACAGTATTTGTAAATAAATGTTTTTGTACTTACTCCACCAATAAAAGAACATGTTGATTTGTTTTACATTGTTCCATTGGCTCCTTTGCTACTGTAACAAAATACAGTGTTTCTAGAATGTACACTACTGCAGGCCTGCACAACTCCAGTCCTCGAGGGCCGCAAACAGGCCAGGTTTTCAGGAAATCCCTACTTAAGCACAGCTGGCTCAATTAGTGGCTCAGTCATACTGCTGTACTGTATACTGTAGGCATGCTCAGTACAAGAGTATTAAAAAAAATAGAAGACACATACAGTACTGTACTGTATGTACTGGCACTGTATAGAAGACACATACTGTATAGTATGTAAAGTACTGTAATACATGTAGAATAAATGCATAGTTTATATTTTTTCGGGTTTATTACACAGTATACTGTTTATAAAAAAGTATTGTATACTGTACGGCTGGAAAACATCAGCATACTGTTTCAGGTACAGTATTCTATCCCAATCAATAACAACGGCCACTAAACTGTAGACTCCGGTACGTGGCTTTTTAAATCCGATTCAGCAATGTGCAGGCATTGTTACACAAAGCGATATTATCCATCGAAATCCCTCCATTAGCCGCTTTCTTTTCTGAGGAAAAACAAAAAGAAAAGTTTTACTGTAATGGTCTAAAGAAGTTCCCAGCCAGTCCCACCAATAATTTTCTCGGGGGGCGTCTCCTGTTAACATGCGCATGCGCCTACCGTGGATGTAATGACACGCATATGCGTTTCAAGAAGGTTCCAATGCGCATGCGCCTAGCATTCCACCAATTGTTCAGTATCTGCAGTACAGTACTGTTGAAGCCGCTCAGCCAATGATATTGCTTACAGGAGAATCGCTTGAATTTTGAATCGCACCGATATTGATACTGTATTGTCAAAATAAAAAGAACACAGAAAATAATACGGCAACAATACTCACCATAGAATTTCCCATTCAGCTGGCGCCGGCGCCGGTCCACTGCCAGTCCAGTGTTCTTGATCATCCACGTCGATAGTTTGCAGCGGGAATAGTCCACCTGTAGTCAGCTGATGAGGCTGGAAATTGCTTAGGTACATGCAAGCTTGATCGAAACTGCACGCGAAATCCGACTCAGGCTCAGGGTTGTCACTGACAGTGGGACTGTTATCGGAAGCCAGTGCCGGTGCATTGCTTGGCAGTGACTGTCGTTTCTTAGTTGGTTTTAACACGACCCTTCGCCTTTTGCCGTCTGAATGATCATAGATACAGGAAAAATCCGGTGATACACACCAATACCCTCCAACAAATTCTGGCTCAATACGATAAAAACAGGGATCGCTACATAACCTTTTCCTTATTGCACGCTTCCACGTATGAGGAGCTGGCGAAAATTTGTAAAAGTCATAGTTTTCGATAAAATACTGATAAATTTGAACAACTGTTGCCATCTTATCATCTGTTGCATTAATCGCGGCCCATATCAAATACGCGTAACTTCTGTTGGATTTTTGGAAAACGGGCTGCACTTGAACACTCATGGCGGGCGGCGGGTCTCTGGAGAATACTGTAACCGAAACTGGTCTTTGTCTTTCTTTAATATGAAAAGACTAAATTGATACATTTTTGCAACCTCTTCCTTCAGTCTCAAGGCCAAGTTACAATAGCACACTGTGGTATCTTTTTTAAACGAAACACCTGCAAGTCGACACATTACTGAAGCGCATGCGCATTACAATTCATGAATATCTGCTATATGGCGGACACGCGAAGAATTGCAACCTATTAAATCCGTACCATTCTCAATAAACGCATCAACCGCACGTCAACCGCGCATGACCCGTGGCTGAGAACGCAAAATGAATGCGGCATGCTCCAGGTGAAGTGCGTCGCATTCCAGGACAAAGCCAGGGAAAAACCGGCGATGTGTTAGACTCAGATGCGCCGCAGCAGTAGAAGAGCACCAAATTTGAGAGACAAACTGGTTAAAAGTCACTTTTCTCCTCCTTTAGCCACTACTTTTCTCAAGCAATCTTACTGTAGATTAAAGGATTTTATGTGTGGCCACTGCTCAGTCTGCAAATACATGAAACAAACGTGTTTTTTTAAAACTTAGCAGGCACAAGAGAATTGAAAATTCTTTATTTTCTCAATTTTGAATCTAAAATTATAATCTATTATCTCAGCTGTCCATGCGGCTTAATTTACACAGGCATGACTACGAGAGAGATAATGGCTCGTGTTCTAGAGCACTCCAGAAATATAAAGAACGCACGTGATTTGTCATCTTTAAAAAAAAATAACTATCGTTGCTAGACATTATTTGCAAGAACACGGCTCTGACCCCACTCTCTTATCAGCATTCGCAATTGACAAGATTACAATGGGGATTAGAGGAAAAGATATTGAACAATCCCTTCTCAGAAAAGAAAGTGCAGTTGGGGTCCATGAGTCCATGAGTCCATGAGTCCATGAGTCCATGAGTCATGCTGGCCTCAATGACTATCTAGGTTATGCTTTGTTTTTGTGAATGTGATTTATTTTATAGTTCTGAGTCTTTGTTACTCTATTTATTTCTTTTCTGCGCTTTGGTACTTTCAGGTACCTTATTATTCTGTGTTTTTTCTTCTCTGACTGAATGGGGGCTACGCACTAAGCTCTGGGTTTTTGCGCCCGATTGGAAAAATTTTGCTCGGACGTTAAAAAGTTAACCAAAGGCGCGATTCACTAACAAGTTCAGGGCATTTTGTTCGGCCGAACAAAAATATGCCAGATCGCACGAGCTACTTTCCCCCCCTCCCTGCTATCATGCTTAAACTTGTAAAGCGCGATAGCTGATAGAAAAAAAAGCCTGTAAGAACTGCATGGAGACGCTGCATCTCTATTCACAGCTCTTACAGGTGAGCGTACTGTATAAATATACAATATAATACTAGTGTACATATGCAGGGGGTCTCCTGATCTGAACCGCATTGGTTTCAGCCTCGGGGACCCCTACTTCATGAGATACAGGCCCATTATGGGGTGCCGGTATCTCCTGTTCTTTGAAAGCTCCAGCGTCACATGACAGGAGATTCAAATCATGCACAGGGATTCTAGCACCCCATAATGGGGCCTGTATGGGGCCCCCGAGGCTGAAATCAATGTGGTTCTGCTCAGGAGACCCCCTGTTCCAGTACACTTTGAATATATGTTAATAATTTGGGCACATACACACTAAGGCAAGTAAGGTGTTACAATAGTGTCCCCTGAGGTTCGTGTATGTCCCCTTAGTTTCCTGGGGGTATCTGTGGGAGAGTCCTTGGAAGGAGTGAATCCCTTCACTATAACATCATTGTTAATTACTTTCTACATGGTTTTTATTACATCATAGCTATGGTACTGTAGGGGTTAAGTGCTGAAATGCTGAACTGATTAAATGAGGGAAGCACATGTGAGTAATTATAATCAAACTTTCGCACGAAAATTTATTCAACACCCTATATAAAGCAGCCATTTTATTCAGCATGTGTCGGTGGTGTTGGGAGTGAGGATGAGATAGACTGGACTTGGTCGTAGGAGGAGAGATTTGTGAGTGAGTTGTTGCTGATTACTGAGTGAGTTGTCTTTTGTTCTTCTATTTGTTATCAAATGTTATTGTCTTGTTGGTGTGAAAGTACTTTGTTAGTGTGTAATTTTTTTAATGTTTTTTGCGACTGAGTGACATAGAGAGGAGGAGTGGACGTGGACATGTGAGTGGAGGAGTGGAGGAGCGTAGGAGTGGCAGTGGCTGGAGGAGTGGAGGAGCGTGGAAGAGGAGTGGCACGTGCAGGTATGGTACTGTCATGCTGCGCTCACAACAAACAGGACTAAGACCGCGGGGCTGAGGTGGGGATGGAAAGACACCGACCCACAACCACGCAGTCCGGTTTGGAATGCGTAGTCCAAGTCGTATAGCGTAGTAGGGTTGGAGAGGTCAGGGTAATCAGGGTACTTGCCATGGTTCAGTGTTGGAGAGTGGAGGATGGTAGATATCCGTTAGCCAAGGTCCCGGGTTTGCGAAGGTAGAATGGTCAAGGGACGAAGCCGGGCTCAAGAGTTGGAGAGCGTGGGAATCCATAGAATAGCCAAAGGTCAGGATAGGAGAGAACAGACAGGTTAAAGGCAAGCAGGGTACAAGGCACAACGAAACAGCAGCAGTGAGCACAAGGCATAAACAGGAGTTTATGCTCAGCAGGGAACGAAAGACAGGAGTAGGTATGTATGGGAGAAGGATCCAATTACCGTGCAGTGGTGTGATCTGATCCTCCAATAGCACCAGGCAGGTAAGTAGCTGAAACAGCATTCAGGTGAGGCATTCCTGGGTTCTCCCTTGATTGGGTGCCGCGCGACCCGCGCGCGTACGCAATGCGCAGCACGGAGCGCTGACATCACGCGGGTGCGCGCCGAGATTCCTCCCTGTTGGAGGCGCCGACGGCAAACCTCAGAGCGTGCATGCACCGGCTTGGCAGTGCGGGGGTGAGTGGTTCTGACGTGTGACGCATCAGCTGGGCGGGATCTGGCGGTGGCTGCGGCGGCGCTTACAGGTACTTCACGTGCTGGCAGTGCAGGTACTTCACGTGCTGGCAGTGCAGGTACTTCACATGTTACTAGTGCAGGTGGGGGACGGTAGCAGGGGTAGTGGACAGGGAGAGATGGACAGTGTCAAGCATCCGAGCACTGAGGCAGAGCAGGATGATGATGATGATGATGATGATGATGATGATGATGATGATGATGATGATGGTGATGGTGATGGTGATGGTGATGGTGATGATGATGATGATGAACCTCCATGCAGCACGTGGAAGGGATATGATACCCACATTTTACACATAGGGAAAATGAGATCTTGTGGAAGGTGTTGTGGGTAGTTTCCTGAACTGTATGGATCATTGGCAGGTAAGAACATTAACCATCAAATTAAGTGTACTCATTAATAATTAAATGTATATAAACAGTTAAACGTTTAAATTTAAAACAATTATTAATGTAACATTGAGATGTTAAACTTGTATGCTATAAAGGAGGTGTGCTGCTGATGTATGGATACATTTTATTAGTCACGAATGCGCACATTACATACACTAATGGGTGTCTACATAATATACTGAGATAACTAACAATCTTTTCCTGTTGTATTTTTACAGCCAGAGTTGCAACTTCTGAAGGTGAGATCCTAAACTTTTTCTATTCCCATGCACATTCTGTAATGACCACACTTTCACTTAAGCACCTAAAATGTTGCACACAGTACTTACTTTCACTGTTGTACAGTCATGTGTTTTAAACTTAACCATCGGAGGTCTTCATAAAATTCACTGACCTCATTTGTCCCAAAAAATCATTTCAAGACGGACAATAACATACATGAGTGTGTAGGAGCAATATTAAGAAACATATTAGCATTCATTTACTCAATATACAGGTAAACCCCGTTATAACGCACCTCATTATACCGCGATTCGGTTATAACGCGGTTTTCCCGTGGCTCCCGTTTAAAAAAAAAAAATTACATTTTTTTTTTTGCACATTGCACACACTGCACACACTGTCACTGCACACACTGCAAACACACTGCTCACTGCACACACACTGCTCATTGCTGACACTGCACACACGACACACACTGTACACACACTGCTCATTGCTCACACTGCACACACTGACACACTGCTCATTGCTCACACTGCACACACACTGCACACACACTGCTCATTGCTCACACTGAACACACTGACTCATTGCTCACACTGCACACACTGACACACACTGCACACACTGCACACTGCACACACACTGCTCATTGCTCACACTGCACACACTGACACACACTGCACACACACTGCTCATTGCTCACACTGCACACACTGACACACTGCTCATTGCTCACACTGCACACTGCACACACACTGCTCATTGCTCACACTGCACACACTGCTCATTGCTCACACTGCACACACTGACACACACTGCACACACACTGCTCATTGCTCACACTACACACACTGACAAACTGCTCACACTGCACACACTGACACACTGCTCATTGCTCACACTGCACACACTGCACACACTGCTCATTGCTCACACTGCACACACTGACACACTGCTCATTGCTCACACTGCACACACTGACACTCTGCTCATTGCTCACACTGCACACACTGACACACTGCTCATTGCTCACACTGCACACACTGCACACTGCACACACACTGCTCACACTGACACACACTCTCACACACTTACACACACCAGCACCAACACCCCCCCCCCCTCCTCCTGCGCAGGCAGCGGGGACAACGGTGGGGAGAAGGTGAAGCGGGGACCGGAGGGGCATCCCCCCTCCCATCTCCTGTCACGCGGTGACAGGAGGAATCCGGGACCGGAGGGGCATCCCCCCTCCCATCTCCTGTCACGCAGTGACAGGGGGAAGCCGGGACCAAAGGGGCATCCCCCCTCCCATCTCCTGTCCCGCGGCCTGTCACTCGGTGACAGGGGGAAGCGGGGACTGGAGGGACATCCCCGCTCCCATCTCCTGTCCCGCGGGGTGAATATGCGCTGAAGCGGCGGCCATTTTTTTTTCTGCGACCCCGTTACTAACGCGGTGGTCTCGGGGTGGACCCCGAGGACCGCGTTATAATGGGGTTTACCTGTATTTAGTGTTTCCAAAATTGCCAAACAAAGGATAACTGCATTCAAAGTAGATCTGTGTACACTATAATGTAGTGGCAATTGGCCAGTTGACGTTGTACTCATGTTTACCATGAATTGGATAGCAACAGAAATGTGTATAAGCTTCAAGTGTGAATTTAAAGTGAATAGGGAGAAGGAGTGGCTTAGTGAGTAAAGACACTGACTGGCACTGAGTTTGAAGCAGGGGAACCTGGTTCAATTCCTGGTGTTGGTTCCTTGTGACCTTGGGCAAGTCACCTTACCTTCCTGTGCCTCAGGCACCCAAAAATAGATTGTAAGCTCTACGGGGCAGGCACTTGTGCCTGCAAAATGTCTCTGTAAAGTGCTACGTTAAACTAGCAGTGCTATTCAAGATATGCTTTTTTTTAAAGATATAGTTCCTTACATATCAACCATTTAAAAAACAAAAAACAAATATAATGTTTTGATTAGGTGATGTGAATGGCATATGCACTTAACAAATAGCATGGATGTTCAAAAAAATACTGATTTATTGTTAAGCAGATGATACAATGCATAACAATATAAATCTCCAGCCAAAATAACAACAGTAGCACATAATTATTTTGTCATTATATTCATAACAAATTATATTTTGAATGTTATAGTTGTGGGTGACGAAACAGACTATGATTTGTCAACCCAAAATCTTGACGAATTGGAAAGTGAGGAGGAATTGGTTGAGGAGACACAAGAGATTCAATCTTTGGAGGAGACCGTCGAACATGAATATGCTGAGGCACTCCGAGAACTGGATGTCCCTGACCACGACGATTCTACACCACAACTGTTTCCCGAGGGTTACAATCAGGACCAGAATATAACAGATCCTGAAATAGAAGATGAAGAGGACATTGAGCCTCTCCAAGCAGGCCAAGGGAACAATAGGTGTGCAGCTGAATTTGCATCATTAAAATCTGCTTAGGAATTGTTTTTCAAACATCAACAGTCTGTGGCAGACAACCAGAAGAAAACCAATTTACAATTTGTGAAGAACTAATCAACATGCAAGGAATTTTCACTCAACAACTGGATAATCTATAGGCCATTTCTAATAGTTTAACTATTATAGCACAATGTATGGCACAGCCACAGCCAATGGCACAGCCACTGCCATTGGCACAGCCACAGCAAAATCCACTGTTAGTAGCACTGGCACAGGCACTGGGACTGGCATAGCCAATGCCGCAGACACAGCCACAGCCAAAGTCACTGTTAGAAGCACTGGCACAGGCACTGGGACTGGCAATGCCACAGCCAATGCCACAGAAACAGGCATATCTACAGTCAGAAGCACTGACACAGGCACAGGCACAGGGACTGGCAATGCCACAGCAACAGGCATATGTACAGCCAGAATCACTGGGACTGGCACAGCCAATGCCACAGCCAATGGGACAGCAGCAGGCATACCCCCAGCTAGAAGCACAGGCAAAGGCACTGGACACCCACAATGTGCCATCCAAACTGCTGTAGTAGCCCCTGCAATGGCCGAATGTGTGGCACCTATTTGTGCTATAGTGTCTTCCATGCCTACCACTGAAAATGTGAGCAGATCAAGGACTAAAGCCCGGTCTTCACACAAAAAAAGCCATCACAACATCTTCTAAAACTATACATTAACTATTCATTTTGACCATAGGATATACTTCTCCATGGCCCCTTAAATGATACACCAAGCCTATACAAAATAACTATGATTATCTCTGTTGGAAATAACCACAATGTATTCCAAAAATACGTATAAGGGAGTGCATGGAATGATATGTGTCATGATAACAATGATCACTTAATCTATCATGATTTCAGCATGTCGTGCTCATGTATAGTGTATCTATAAATATCAGTGCTGCATTTAATTATATATAGTTCATGTATGACGGATATCTTATTCGAACTGTATACAAAGTGAAGTGTGAAACTTACTTTAATTCAGTAATGCTAAAGACACATACTTAACAATGTGAAATTATTAACTGAGCTTGATGAAATATTTCATGTGCATACATACAGTATGTGAATTAAACATCACTGCAATTCTCATGTCTGTTGAAGGATCATTATGCTGACATGAGAAAGATCTAATTATTTAGTACACACAGATAAACATAATACAGGCATACCGTGGTTTAAGGACACTCACTTTAAGTACACTCGCGAGTAAGGACATTTCGCCCAATAGGCAAACGGCAGCTCACACATGCGCCTGTTAGCACATCCTGAACTGCAATAGCAGCTCCCTACCTATACCGAAGATATGAGCAAGCGGGGAGACTATAGAGCCTGTTACAAATGCGTTATTTACATCAGTTATGCACGTATATCACGATTGCAGTATGGTACATGCATCGATAAGTGGAAAAAAGGGAGTGCTTCACTTTAAGTACATTTTCGCTTTACATACATGCTCCGGTCCCATTGCGTATGTTAATGCGGGGTATGCCTGTAATTAATTGGGAACATTTGCCAATTTTCCTTACACACAATATTATTTCCAAAAAAATGTGTTTGTAGTTTGCCTAATGAATTATGTTGAATGTGGCCTGTAAAATTATGCAATACCCTGACCACCTGTATGTGGGAGAAGATTACATGGACACTTCTTCCTTTGTCTAATGACCTTGAACCGGGTTGAACACATTCCGAAAAATAGGATACTTTTGTACACAAGATGATTTTAAAGGAAGACTTAGCGTTATTTTCCTCCATTACATGAGAACACATGTTGTTAGAAATGTCTTCAAACAAGAAACCTCCATTGTGTTATGCATATCTAATATATAGCCCTATTCAATACCGAACAGAGAAAACAGCAACTGTATCAGAAATATATGAATATATCACTGCCAAATACCCATTTTATACAAATCATTCAAAGCTTCATGTACTGTATGGCGAAATTTGATCAGACGAACATTATCAAGCAATGCTTGTTTTATTCGGAAGCCACCGTCTCCCAAAAGAGGGGGGGCAGTTGGTCACTGCATGAATCATGTATGCATATGTTTGCTAATGGAAATTTAAGAAGAAGAGAGAGAAATTGCGGACCCAAATATCATGATATAGGTGCCCGCAGCGGTGCCTTAAATGTGCCGCAAAATTGTTATTCTTTTCAAACGGAGGGGTACAACCAATACCAGAACCATGACGGAGCTAGCTATGACGCTAACATGCATACTAATGACCTGGCTCAAGCAGATGAAATGCCACAAAGTAACTATCTATATCCGCCTCAGTACATGACACAATATCCAAACTTTTACGGAGCAAGCTCCAACCCGATCGAGATGAACACACAGAACAACCAATTGATTGACTACAGCAGCTACCTCCAAAACACCCCTTGCATGCCTGCCCTGAATATGAATGCAATATAATGCAGGTAACTATAACAAATCGCCGGCCTGTTGTATGGATGGTGTGCCTGAAAAAAAAGTAAACAAAGAATATTTTCTAAGTCAGCTTCTTTTGCGCCTGTCTTTCGCTGGCACATTTTTCTGGCGCGTTTTAAAGCACGATTCAGTTAGCCTTGTTTAGAGAACACCATGGACTGGCACAAATTGACGAGTTTGCCTTTTTGGCCTGATAGTGCAGGTTTTGCGTGCAGGCCAGAAAAATGTCTTTTAAGGCCGATAAAGCGCTGTTATCACTTAGTGAATCGCGCAGCAGGCTGTATCGGCCTCAAAAGCCACTTTGCGCTCTTCACACGACTTATCACTGCTTAGTGCATAGCCACCAATGTCTCTCATCTTGTGTTGCTACTTAGTGTATGTGTATTTATTTCTGTTTATTCTGTTACAGATATGTTTTGGTTACAAGCACAAATGTAATAGGACTGAACTCCCGTCCTGAAACCACTCTGATTGGGGCTTATACAACACGTGATCAATGATGTCATTCTGGCAGCGCCTTTAAATATTGTGTAGCTGCTCTATATATAATACAACACTCCCAGAAGAAACGTGTTCCTACCTGAAACCACATATCCTCTACACTCATCAGTTTACTGCTGTTGTCCCACCACATCTTAACAGCTGACCAAAAGATGTCGCAGATGGAGTTGGGCACTGACCACCTGTTATCTCGCTTATCTGCTGATTTTCTGCTGATTTTCGCTGCTTCAGGACTCAATCTACAGATGTCACGAGTGCAGGGGGTGTTTATTCAATACGGAGTGGAGCATTGCAGGATTGGCATGCTTTTCTGACTGACCGGACTGAATTGCTTTTGCCTTTGCTACAAATCGGGCTGTTTTCTACATCTTTAACTGGAGGCAACTCTTTAGCTGATGAGTATCACATGTTTTTCCCTGCTGATAATACCAGAACTTTATACACTGTTACTATTCCTGCACTGCTACTACAAACAGTATTACTTGTCCTCAACCTGATAACTATTCTTGCAAGCTGACAATTGACTTGGACCCTTTTTCTACTCTAAACACAAGTTTTTACCTTGGTTATATTACTTTAAAAAGGTTCAATCTCCTTACTACAGGGTTCAAGGCTTATCTATCATTGCCTATGTTATCTAGTACATGGGTGCAAGCCTATACTTTGTTCCATCATATATGTTGTTAGACAGTTTTGTATTCTGACCGGCCGGTCAACTAACACTTTGGGGGAATGATCTTTTCCCCTATTTTGTTACAGTTATCACTGTTATGTTCTACTATTTGCACAAGTGTGCACACATTGTACTTACTGTAGTTAGTTTTGGTATTTCGACTCACATTAACTCTTTTTAATTTCTATATGTGATGCAGAGGTATTTTTATTTAGGAGTTTAGTGGTTCTCATTTTTACTTATTTTAATTGTTCTTTGTTGTTTTTTCTGTGTTACTAATAAAATCCATCTTATTTTGCTTAAATTTGAGTGCTTGGTAGGACTTCTTTTTCTTCTGTGTACACACACACACACACACACGTATATATGTATATATAAAATAATAAATTAGTAGATTATACCATTCTGTGGCTAACTAACAAAATGCTTTTATTTGTGTGAGCTTTCAAGCTCTTCTTCCAGCGATGTTACATTGATTAAAGCAGACAAGGTTTAACTTAAAAACAATGCATCTTGGAATGTGGCTAGAGCTCATCCCTCCCCCCTGTGTATTGTGCAATTTATGATTTCAGGTGTTAAATAATCCCTGGATGTGAGGGATGTAAGAGTGTGTGTGTGTGTGATATATATATTAGTGTGATAGAAGCGCATAGGAGAGCCATATGATAAAAAAATGGCCATACTTTAATAACAGGAATAATTAAATAGGTTAAAAAAAATTTTTAAATGCACTCAATAGGAGTAACTTTTGGCTTTATCTTATATTTTCTGGGTGTGCTTTCTCCATGTGCGGTGTGTGTGTGTGTGTGTATATATATATATATATATATACACACCGCACATGGAGAAAGCACATACAGAAAATATAAGATAAAGCCAAAAGTTACTCCTATTGAGTGCATTATATATATATATATATATATATATATATGTGTGTGTGTGTGTGTGTGTGTGTGTGTGTGTGTGTGTGTGTGTGTGTGTATAGAAAATGAAAGGGCAAGCTCCATAGCATGACTGTTTAAAATATTTAATAAAAAATAAAAAACAGATGATAGGACTCACAAGTGGAGTGTTAAAAAAAGCATGTTAGAGTAACAACTCTGCAGCACACAAAGCCCAGCTCATGGGGAGGATGACAATACTGTAGGTGTAGTCCATGAGAGAGAACTCAACTCCTTAGCAACCAGCAGACATATTCCTGCAACCTGTCGACTGTTTTAAATTTTTTATTAAATATTTTTAAACAGAGTTTCGCTATAGAGATTGCGCTTCTTGTTCTCTTTCACTTTTCAGATTACTTTCTTTGATGTGGTTCATCACTATTTGAAGCTGCAGGTACTATAACTGTCTGCAAACGACTAGATCAGTGATTTTCAACCGGGGTTCAGCAGAACCGCGGGGTTCCTCGAGCACCCCTCAGGGGTTCCGCGGCCCTGAGAGGGGGAGGGCTGGGACAATTCTCCCAGATGTCCAGGCCCAGCAGCACCGCACATAGCTGTGATTCTGTAGCTCTCTTGCTCAGCAGTAGCAGACGCAGCCACGTCAACTTTTGACTGACAGGAGGGCGAGAAAGGGTCGGGTAAGAGCACGCTGTCAGCTCCCATAAAGTGAGAGAGTGTGTGCATGTGTGTGTGTGTGAGAGGGTGTGTGTGTTTGTGTGTGTGTGTGAGAGAGTGTGTGTGTGTGTGTGTGTGTGTGTGTGTGTAAATGAGAGAGGGAGAGTTGTATATATCGAAGTGAGAGGGGGAAAGGGAGCATAATGGAGAGTGGGCGTAGGGGGGGAGAGACACGAGAGATGGGGGAGAGAGAGACAGGGGGCGACGGTTGGGATTCCCCAGAATTCAGAATCTATATATAGATTTTCCTTAGTTGTATTTATTTATTTTAACAGTTTTAGGCAAATGAGATGCCTCTTTGGTTTCTGAATCTATGTTAATGTAAAAAGATTTTTTACTTTGTTTTCCACTAAATATCATTTTTATTTACAAAATGCAGAATGAGCATAGGCAAATACTGTATTTTAATATGATGAATTCAGTCCATTTAAACTTCTTATAAAAAATAGACATCTTAATACAAAATGATTTTGTGATCATTTTTTACAAAGAGAGTACACTTTCTACTATAGATAAATCATGACATTATAGCTGAAAAATAAAATACTTTCCCAATGTGCAATGTTAATAGAGGACACTTTCTACAATAATCTCTTCCACATAGTAATATGCTTTTAATATAATGTAGGCATTTATTTAAAAAAAAAATCACATATTTGGTAATTTTAGAGGCAACAATCAATGAAAGCTTATACCCAAGCTCCATTTACATTTTAAAATATGTAATTGTAGAACACGACATAAATGTAGCTCTTTCTGCAAGATGAATGTGTGTTCATTCATTTTTTAATAATACCATAAACATTCATAGCCACCGTGACATTTATAGCATCAAGCCACATTCGAATAATGCAACATGATTACGCATAAGCATGGGTTTTCATCACTTTTAGAGTTTCATTGTCACAAAATTGTAACTTTCGTGCTCTTTGAATTTGAAATCAATGTTTTTAATCAGTAGGAGAAAACCATTTTAAGAACATATGAAACATGGTAATTGTTTAATTTCATAGAAATGGCTAAGGTACATTGTACTGTGTCACAAATAATTGTGCAATCCTCTGAAAAATCCCTCAGCAGAGGTTTACACATCTTCACATACTGTAGTGTAACAGTGCCATCTCTAAAAGTGAAAATTGGGAGATGGCAATCCTTGTCTATAGGCAATTTGCAGAGCACCAATGTAGAGATGTTCACTGAACCCCATGTTTTGATATTGTTTTTAGATTTTAATGGTGGAAAATAAAATAAGTAAGTAGCTAAATAAATACATATGTACATACCGTATATTAAAAATATGAATTTATTAATTAATTCAATATAATTCCAATGGGGTCTCTTGTAACATTGTATTTTGTTAATATTTATTTAATATATATTATTGTTTTTTGTTCCCTTAAAATTGATAAATATTACTAAAATGATATACATATATTCACAAGTTAAGGAGAGTACAAAGATTTGTGTGTGTGTGTAATTTTTTTTAAGTTATGGTGGGTGAAAAAGGCAACAAGAAACCTCCACCGTATTGCATATAGCAAATAAAAAGATCACTTGTGAGCACAGTCATGTCTTAGGCAGCTCTGCAACCCTGACTTTCACCATTATCACCCAGCATACAGTGCTTCCATTGCAGCAAGGGATTCTGGGAAATGACATGCAAATGAGCACACCGTGTCACCTTTTGTCTGAAAAACCATTGTTACGTGGAATTCTGTACAAGGAGATACAAAAAAAAAACAATACAGGTACTCCTATACGCAAAAAGGTGACATTTATTGACTCAACCTTTCTCTAGAGCAAATAAATAAGTGCCAAGCAAACCCGGATATTCCCTACCCCTTAACCCGTGTGAAAAAAATTCCGCCAAAAACCTTAGTGAAATCCCCAATGATGTCCAGGAGTGACAACGCATAGAGGTGGAGCCTAAGGGGCCACCGTGATGTAAAGGGGGAGGGGATCCTAAAACAGGGAAGCTCCGTTTGTAGTAGAGCACAGAAGGTGGTGAAAACACATTAGAACTCTTACTAAGGAAACAATGTGTTAAATAAATGTATCAGCTAGTGTAGTGATAAGTGTAAACAGTACAACGACAGAGGATCAGAAGTGCAACTACAATGCAACATAAGTGCTGGATGTGTGTCTGCAGGATACTACAAACCAGGGCAGGGGGATCTGAAGGGGGGGGGGATGGGGGGGAGACGAAAGTAAAAAAAGTGTAAATATTTAGCCCATATAAGTTGGTAATCAGTATGTCCCTGCTGCTATTGAAGTCCGTGGGATAGCAGCTCCGCAATCTGCTGCAGCCAGTCTCCTCCAAATTCTGATTCACAAGCCAAGGGGAGCCAGCCAATCCTGGTGGTTCAGTCAGGGCAGGGAGATAAAATGGGAGGTAACCACATCAGTGGAGCAGAACACAATAAAGGTCGAGTGTACAGTCAGTGTGTGTGTGAAGTGGCAACAGTTTGTATTACATTATGCAGGCTTGGAGGTCCTGGAATGGCAGCTCTGCAGGCTGTTGCAGCTGGTCTCATTCATCAACTGATTCTTAAGCAAGTACATAGGAGTCAGTGTACCCTGCTGTTCCTGTAGTTTTAGTCTTAAAGGAGAAAGGGACTGCCTAAACCACACAAAAGGGATAATAAGTGGGCTTACAGGGTATCAAAAAGGATGTGTAGAGCAGAGGTGCACAACGTTTTGGAGCTGACCCTCCCCATGTGTGCCAGCCCATGCACTTGCACCCCCTTCTCCTGTGACCTGGCATTTAATAACGACGCTGCTTATGTGACATCACGTGACCCAAGACACGTAATTTGACGCTCGTTACCATGACGATGTGTCATGTCACATGACCCAGCTGTGTCATGTGATGCCGCGTTGTCATAGCGACATGACTAGAAGCCGGCTGAATCCCGGTAAGTTCAGGTTGCAGAGGCCACGCGCAGTCCCCCGGCATTTTATTTAAATGCCTCGGGGAAGAGCGTGGGGAATTTGCAACCACTGTGTCCCCCCCTAATAAATCCCAGGGGGCACACCTCCCAGCTTGCACACCCCTGGTGTAAAGGGTGATGGAGGTAGCTATGGGGCTTATGGGGAATGATTAGAGTGCAGAATTGGATGATGAGGTGTGCAGGAGGTCATGGGGGGGTGAAGTGATTGAAGATGAGGGGTGTGCATGGGACCATTGGAGTAATGTGTTGTGAATTATGGGTGATGATTGGGGGGATGTGCATAAGAATGTAGGGGGGCTTGAAGGTGCATAGGATGTCGGTATGTGGACGGGGAGGAAGAGCCATGGATGGGAAAGCGTAGAGGAATTTAGCTTTACAATAATGTACCCACATATGTAAAAATATTAGCTACATTTATATCATCGGTCCCATTATTGTCTGTGCTTTGGTGACATCTCGTCCTTATTTGCACCAAGTGTTTAGATGTTTCTCGCAATATCTTTTAAAATAATATTATGTTTTGAAGCATTATTATTATTATTTTAGTTCCCTAATTGTTCTCATGATATTATACTTATTTTAATGTTTTTTAATGTTTTAATGTTTTTATATGTTTTATTATTATATTTTTATATTTTATGATATTTGAGCATTTTTATGCTTTTTTTTATTTTGTTCTATTATTTAGTAAAAATGTAAAACTAAAACCAAACAAACATCAACTTTTAGGAAAACCAAAATCAAGACATTACAATTTTTTAGGACCAAAACTACCTCACAAAATGTAATCCAATTGTTACAGTATATACAGTATGTTCATGTAACGGATCGGGAGACTTGCGCCTCTCAGCGTGTTCTCGTCACCTCAGGTGCCACTGCGGTTAGCTGCCCCGGTTCCCCACTTCCCCACTCTCTCTCCTCCTCCTCTCCGAGCCATTCCTCTGCGGCACGGTCCGCACGCCCAGGCACACAATCGGGGCACGCGCGCGGCTGCCTCACTGAACGCGCACGTTCCTGATCGCCCTGGATTACCTCCCTGTCTCCTCCCCTGCTCACATGGATCTATCTCAGCAAATACCCAGACAAACCTCTGCTCCACCCCTCACTCCTATTGGCCCTCCTTCCTTTATTAACCCACTCTGTTCTCTCAGTCCTTGCTCTGCATAGCTTTCCTGTAGCTCCTGTGTGTGCAGTGTCTATGCCTACTGTAGCTCCCTTATCTATTTCAGCTCTGGTTCCTGTCCCTTCCCCTGTTTGGATTCCCTTGGTTTGAACTTGGACTCTGCTTTGGACTTGACTACGCTGCCTTCTCTTGCCTGAACCCTGGCTTTTGGACATCACTACGCTGCTCTCTCCTGCCCCTGAACTCTGGCTCTTGAACATTCACCCTCTGACCTCTGGCACCCCGGACTCAGCAAATATAACGTTAACACTTACTCACGAGGCCCGGCAACGCAACTTACCACACTCCGGGCACGCCCTCACTGCTGTGGGTGCATGTTATACCCTTACCCACCTCAGTACTGGGGACTGGCCAGGTCAGCGGGCATATAGGCGTTACAGGCGTTGCAGAGCCCAACAAATGCGGACTCCCCTGAGGTGGGCCAAGGTGTCACTATGGAACATTGGCAATTCCTAAGCGATCAACTTACCACTGTTACACAGAAACTTTCTAATTTATCTCTCCAGGAATCCCCTGTGGCATCGTCATCCCAGGCCCCAGTACCGATAGGCAACCTGGGGCCATGTATTCCACCTCCCAACCGGTATTACGGGGACCCCCTTGCTTGCAGAGGATTCTTGAATCAGTGTGACGTCCAGTTCGAGATGTCCCCGTCTCACTTTCCTTCTGGTCGTAACAAGGTGGCCTACATCTATGCTCTACTCACTGGCGACACTCTCGCTTGGGCTTCTCCTCTGTGGGAACATAGACCAGATATAACTCAAGATTACCCCGAAGGGGGGGGGGTGAGGAGACGAAAGTAAAAAAAGTGTAAATATTTAGCCCATATAAGTTGGTAATCAGTATGTCCCTGCTGCTATTGAAGTCCGTGGGATAGCAGCTCCGCAATCTGCTGCAGCCAGTCTCCTCCAAATTCTGATTCACAAGCCAAGGGGAGCCAGCCAATCCTGGTGGTTCAGTCAGGGCAGGGAGATAAAATGGGAGGTAACCACATTAGTGGAGCAGAACACAATAAAGGTCGAGTGTACAGTCAGTGTGTGTGTGAAGTGGCAACAGTTTGTATTACATTATGCAGGCTTGGAGGTCCTGGAATGGCAGCTCTGCAGGCTGTTGCAGCTGGTCTCATTCATCAACTGATTCTTAAGCAAGTACATAGGAGTCAGTGTACCCTGCTGTTCCTGTAGTTTTAGTCTTAAAGGAGAAAGGGACTGCCTAAACCACACAAAAGGGATAATAAGTGGGCTTACAGGGTATCAAAAAGGATGTGTAGAGCAGAGGTGCACAACGTTTTGGAGCTGACCCTCCCCATGTGTGCAAGCCCATGCACTTGCACCCCCTTCTCCTGTGACCTGGCATTTAATAACGACGCTGCTTATGTGACATCACGTGACCCAAGACACGTCATTTGACGCTCGTTACCATGACAATGTGTCATGTCACATGACCCAGCTGTGTCATGTGATGCCGCGTTGTCATAGCGACATGACTAAAAGCCGGCTGAATCCCGGTAAGTTCAGGTTGCAGAGGCCACGCGCAGTCCCCCGGCATTTTATTTAAATGCCTCGGGGAAGAGCGTGGGGAATTTGCAACCACTGTGTCCCCCCCTAATAAATCCCAGGGGGCACACCTCCCAGCTTGCACACCCCTGGTGTAAAGGGTGATGGAGGTAGCTATGGGGCTTATGGGGAATGATTAGAGTGCAGAATTGGATGATGAGGTGTGCAGGAGGTCATGGGGGGGTGAAGTGATTGAAGATGAGGGGTGTGCATGGGACCATTGGAGTAATGTGTTGTGAATTATGGGTGATGATTGGGGGGATGTGCATAAGAATGTAGGGGGGCTGGAAGGTGCATAGGATGTCGGTATGTGGACGGGGAGGAAGAGCCATGGATGGGAAAGCGTAGAGGAATTTAGCTTTACAATAATGTACCCACATATGTAAAAATATTAGCTACATTTATATCATCGGTCCCATTATTGTCTGTGCTTTGGTGACATCTCGTCCTTATTTGCACCAAGTGTTTAGATGTTTCTCGCAATATCTTTTAAAATAATATTATGTTTTGAAGCATTATTATTATTATTTTAGTTCCCTAATTGTTCTCATGATATTATACTTATTTTAATGTTTTTTAATGTTTTAATGTTTTTATATGTTTTATTATTATATTTTTATATTTTATGATATTTGAGCATTTTTATGCTTTTTTTTATTTTGTTCTATTATTTAGTAAAAATGTAAAACTAAAACCAAACAAACATCAACTTTTAGGAAAACCAAAATCAAGACATTACAATTTTTTAGGACCAAAACTACCTCACAAAATGTAATCCAATTGTTACAGTATATACAGTATGTTCATGTAACGGATCGGGAGACTTGCGCCTCTCAGCGTGTTCTCGTCACCTCAGGTGCCACTGCGGTTAGCTGCCCCGGTTCCCCACTTCCCCACTCTCTCTCCTCCTCCTCTCCGAGCCATTCCTCTGCGGCACGGTCCGCACGCCCAGGCACACAATCGGGGCACGCGCGCGGCTGCCTCACTGAACGCGCACGTTCCTGATCGCCCTGGATTACCTCCCTGTCTCCTCCCCTGCTCACATGGATCTATCTCAGCAAATACCCAGACAAACCTCTGCTCCACCCCTCACTCCTATTGGCCCTCCTTCCTTTATTAACCCACTCTGTTCTCTCAGTCCTTGCTCTGCATAGCTTTCCTGTAGCTCCTGTGTGTGCAGTGTCTATGCCTACTGTAGCTCCCTTATCTATTTCAGCTCTGGTTCCTGTCCCTTCCCCTGTTTGGATTCCCTTGGTTTGAACTTGGACTCTGCTTTGGACTTGACTACGCTGCCTTCTCTTGCCTGAACCCTGGCTTTTGGACATCACTACGCTGCTCTCTCCTGCCCCTGAACTCTGGCTCTTGAACATTCACCCTCTGACCTCTGGCACCCCGGACTCAGCAAATATAACGTTAACACTTACTCACGAGGCCCGGCAACGCAACTTACCACACTCCGGGCACGCCCTCACTGCTGTGGGTGCATGTTATACCCTTACCCACCTCAGTACTGGGGACTGGCCAGGTCAGCGGGCATATAGGCGTTACAGGCGTTGCAGAGCCCAACAAATGCGGACTCCCCTGAGGTGGGCCAAGGTGTCACTATGGAACATTGGCAATTCCTAAGCGATCAACTTACCACTGTTACACAGAAACTTTCTAATTTATCTCTCCAGGAATCCCCTGTGGCATCGTCATCCCAGGCCCCAGTACCGATAGGCAACCTGGGGCCATGTATTCCACCTCCCAACCGGTATTACGGGGACCCCCTTGCTTGCAGAGGATTCTTGAATCAGTGTGACGTCCAGTTCGAGATGTCCCCGTCTCACTTTCCTTCTGGTCGTAACAAGGTGGCCTACATCTATGCTCTACTCACTGGCGACACTCTCGCTTGGGCTTCTCCTCTGTGGGAACATAGACCAGATATAACTCAAGATTACCCCGAAGGGGGGGGGGTGGGGGGGAGACGAAAGTAAAAAAAGTGTAAATATTTAGCCCATATAAGTTGGTAATCAGTATGTCCCTGCTGCTATTGAAGTCCGTGGGATAGCAGCTCCGCAATCTGCTGCAGCCAGTCTCCTCCAAATTCTGATTCACAAGCCAAGGGGAGCCAGCCAATCCTGGTGGTTCAGTCAGGGCAGGGAGATAAAATGGGAGGTAACCACATTAGTGGAGCAGAACACAATAAAGGTCGAGTGTACAGTCAGTGTGTGTGTGAAGTGGCAACAGTTTGTATTACATTATGCAGGCTTGGAGGTCCTGGAATGGCAGCTCTGCAGGCTGTTGCAGCTGGTCTCATTCATCAACTGATTCTTAAGCAAGTACATAGGAGTCAGTGTACCCTGCTGTTCCTGTAGTTTTAGTCTTAAAGGAGAAAGGGACTGCCTAAACCACACAAAAGGGATAATAAGTGGGCTTACAGGGTATCAAAAAGGATGTGTAGAGCAGAGGTGCACAACGTTTTGGAGCTGACCCTCCCCATGTGTGCAAGCCCATGCACTTGCACCCCCTTCTCCTGTGACCTGGCATTTAATAACGACGCTGCTTATGTGACATCACGTGACCCAAGACACGTCATTTGACGCTCGTTACCATGACGATGTGTCATGTCACATGACCCAGCTGTGTCATGTGATGCCGCGTTGTCATAGCGACATGACTAAAAGCCGGCTGAATCCCGGTAAGTTCAGGTTGCAGAGGCCACGCGCAGTCCCCCGGCATTTTATTTAAATGCCTCGGGGAAGAGCGTGGGGAATTTGCAACCACTGTGTCCCCCCCTAATAAATCCCAGGGGGCACACCTCCCAGCTTGCACACCCCTGGTGTAAAGGGTGATGGAGGTAGCTATGGGGCTTATGGGGAATGATTAGAGTGCAGAATTGGATGATGAGGTGTGCAGGAGGTCATGGGGGGGTGAAGTGATTGAAGATGAGGGGTGTGCATGGGACCATTGGAGTAATGTGTTGTGAATTATGGGTGATGATTGGGGGGATGTGCATAAGAATGTAGGGGGGCTGGAAGGTGCATAGGATGTCGGTATGTGGACGGGGAGGAAGAGCCATGGATGGGAAAGCGTAGAGGAATTTAGCTTTACAATAATGTACCCACATATGTAAAAATATTAGCTACATTTATATCATCGGTCCCATTATTGTCTGTGCTTTGGTGACATCTCGTCCTTATTTGCACCAAGTGTTTAGATGTTTCTCGCAATATCTTTTAAAATAATATTATGTTTTGAAGCATTATTATTATTATTTTAGTTCCCTAATTGTTCTCATGATATTATACTTATTTTAATGTTTTTTAATGTTTTAATGTTTTTATATGTTTTATTATTATATTTTTATATTTTATGATATTTGAGCATTTTTATGCTTTTTTTTATTTTGTTCTATTATTTAGTAAAAATGTAAAACTAAAACCAAACAAACATCAACTTTTAGGAAAACCAAAATCAAGACATTACAATTTTTTAGGACCAAAACTACCTCACAAAATGTAATCCAATTGTTACAGTATATACAGTATGTTCATGTAACGGATCGGGAGACTTGCGCCTCTCAGCGTGTTCTCGTCACCTCAGGTGCCACTGCGGTTAGCTGCCCCGGTTCCCCACTTCCCCACTCTCTCTCCTCCTCCTCTCCGAGCCATTCCTCTGCGGCACGGTCCGCACGCCCAGGCACACAATCGGGGCACGCGCGCGGCTGCCTCACTGAACGCGCACGTTCCTGATCGCCCTGGATTACCTCCCTGTCTCCTCCCCTGCTCACATGGATCTATCTCAGCAAATACCCAGACAAACCTCTGCTCCACCCCTCACTCCTATTGGCCCTCCTTCCTTTATTAACCCACTCTGTTCTCTCAGTCCTTGCTCTGCATAGCTTTCCTGTAGCTCCTGTGTGTGCAGTGTCTATGCCTACTGTAGCTCCCTTATCTATTTCAGCTCTGGTTCCTGTCCCTTCCCCTGTTTGGATTCCCTTGGTTTGAACTTGGACTCTGCTTTGGACTTGACTACGCTGCCTTCTCTTGCCTGAACCCTGGCTTTTGGACATCACTACGCTGCTCTCTCCTGCCCCTGAACTCTGGCTCTTGAACATTCACCCTCTGACCTCTGGCACCCCGGACTCAGCAAATATAACGTTAACACTTACTCACGAGGCCCGGCAACGCAACTTACCACACTCCGGGCACGCCCTCACTGCTGTGGGTGCATGTTATACCCTTACCCACCTCAGTACTGGGGACTGGCCAGGTCAGCGGGCATATAGGCGTTACAGGCGTTGCAGAGCCCAACAAATGCGGACTCCCCTGAGGTGGGCCAAGGTGTCACTATGGAACATTGGCAATTCCTAAGCGATCAACTTACCACTGTTACACAGAAACTTTCTAATTTATCTCTCCAGGAATCCCCTGTGGCATCGTCATCCCAGGCCCCAGTACCGATAGGCAACCTGGGGCCATGTATTCCACCTCCCAACCGGTATGACGGGGACCCCCTTGCTTGCAGAGGATTCTTGAATCAGTGTGACGTCCAGTTCGAGATGTCCCCGTCTCACTTTCCTTCTGGTCGTAACAAGGTGGCCTACATCTATGCTCTACTCACTGGCGACGCTCTCGCTTGGGCTTCTCCTCTGTGGGAACATAGACCAGATATAACTCAAGATTACCCCGAAGGGGGGGGGTGGGGGGGAGACGAAAGTAAAAAAAGTGTAAATATTTAGCCCATATAAGTTGGTAATCAGTATGTCCCTGCTGCTATTGAAGTCCGTGGGATAGCAGCTCCGCAATCTGCTGCAGCCAGTCTCCTCCAAATTCTGATTCACAAGCCAAGGGGAGCCAGCCAATCCTGGTGGTTCAGTCAGGGCAGGGAGATAAAATGGGAGGTAACCACATCAGTGGAGCAGAACACAATAAAGGTCGAGTGTACAGTCAGTGTGTGTGTGAAGTGGCAACAGTTTGTATTACATTATGCAGGCTTGGAGGTCCTGGAATGGCAGCTCTGCAGGCTGTTGCAGCTGGTCTCATTCATCAACTGATTCTTAAGCAAGTACATAGGAGTCAGTGTACCCTGCTGTTCCTGTAGTTTTAGTCTTAAAGGAGAAAGGGACTGCCTAAACCACACAAAAGGGATAATAAGTGGGCTTACAGGGTATCAAAAAGGATGTGTAGAGCAGAGGTGCACAACGTTTTGGAGCTGACCCTCCCCATGTGTGCCAGCCCATGCACTTGCACCCCCTTCTCCTGTGACCTGGCATTTAATAACGACGCTGCTTATGTGACATCACGTGACCCAAGACACGTCATTTGACGCTCGTTACCATGACGATGTGTCATGTCACATGACCCAGCTGTGTCATGTGATGCCGCGTTGTCATAGCGACATGACTAGAAGCCGGCTGAATCCCGGTAAGTTCAGGTTGCAGAGGCCACGCGCAGTCCCCCGGCATTTTATTTAAATGCCTCGGGGAAGAGCGTGGGGAATTTGCAACCACTGTGTCCCCCCCTAATAAATCCCAGGGGGCACACCTCCCAGCTTGCACACCCCTGGTGTAAAGGGTGATGGAGGTAGCTATGGGGCTTATGGGGAATGATTAGAGTGCAGAATTGGATGATGAGGTGTGCAGGAGGTCATGGGGGGGTGAAGTGATTGAAGATGAGGGGTGTGCATGGGACCATTGGAGTAATGTGTTGTGAATTATGGGTGATGATTGGGGGGATGTGCATAAGAATGTAGGGGGGCTGGAAGGTGCATAGGATGTCGGTATGTGGACGGGGAGGAAGAGCCATGGATGGGAAAGCGTAGAGGAATTTAGCTTTACAATAATGTACCCACATATGTAAAAATATTAGCTACATTTATATCATCGGTCCCATTATTGTCTGTGCTTTGGTGACATCTCGTCCTTATTTGCACCAAGTGTTTAGATGTTTCTCGCAATATCTTTTAAAATAATATTATGTTTTGAAGCATTATTATTATTATTTTAGTTCCCTAATTGTTCTCATGATATTATACTTATTTTAATGTTTTTTAATGTTTTAATGTTTTTATATGTTTTATTATTATATTTTTATATTTTATGATATTTGAGCATTTTTATGCTTTTTTTTATTTTGTTCTATTATTTAGTAAAAATGTAAAACTAAAACCAAACAAACATCAACTTTTAGGAAAACCAAAATCAAGACATTACAATTTTTTAGGACCAAAACTACCTCACAAAATGTAATCCAATTGTTACAGTATATACAGTATGTTCATGTAACGGATCGGGAGACTTGCGCCTCTCAGCGTGTTCTCGTCACCTCAGGTGCCACTGCGGTTAGCTGCCCCGGTTCCCCACTTCCCCACTCTCTCTCCTCCTCCTCTCCGAGCCATTCCTCTGCGGCACGGTCCGCACGCCCAGGCACACAATCGGGGCACGCGCGCGGCTGCCTCACTGAACGCGCACGTTCCTGATCGCCCTGGATTACCTCCCTGTCTCCTCCCCTGCTCACATGGATCTATCTCAGCAAATACCCAGACAAACCTCTGCTCCACCCCTCACTCCTATTGGCCCTCCTTCCTTTATTAACCCACTCTGTTCTCTCAGTCCTTGCTCTGCATAGCTTTCCTGTAGCTCCTGTGTGTGCAGTGTCTATGCCTACTGTAGCTCCCTTATCTATTTCAGCTCTGGTTCCTGTCCCTTCCCCTGTTTGGATTCCCTTGGTTTGAACTTGGACTCTGCTTTGGACTTGACTACGCTGCCTTCTCTTGCCTGAACCCTGGCTTTTGGACATCACTACGCTGCTCTCTCCTGCCCCTGAACTCTGGCTCTTGAACATTCACCCTCTGACCTCTGGCACCCCGGACTCAGCAAATATAACGTTAACACTTACTCACGAGGCCCGGCAACGCAACTTACCACACTCCGGGCACGCCCTCACTGCTGTGGGTGCATGTTATACCCTTACCCACCTCAGTACTGGGGACTGGCCAGGTCAGCGGGCATATAGGCGTTACAGGCGTTGCAGAGCCCAACAAATGCGGACTCCCCTGAGGTGGGCCAAGGTGTCACTATGGAACATTGGCAATTCCTAAGCGATCAACTTACCACTGTTACACAGAAACTTTCTAATTTATCTCTCCAGGAATCCCCTGTGGCATCGTCATCCCAGGCCCCAGTACCGATAGGCAACCTGGGGCCATGTATTCCACCTCCCAACCGGTATGACGGGGACCCCCTTGCTTGCAGAGGATTCTTGAATCAGTGTGACGTCCAGTTCGAGATGTCCCCGTCTCACTTTCCTTCTGGTCGTAACAAGGTGGCCTACATCTATGCTCTACTCACTGGCGACGCTCTCGCTTGGGCTTCTCCTCTGAGGGAACATAGACCAGATATAACTCAAGATTACCCCAAATTCCGGCGTGAGTTCCAACAGGTTTTTGACACACCAGCGCGTAGGGAGACTGCCGCTTTATCCTTGTTTCATCTCTCCCAGGCTCGTAGGTCAGCTGCAAGATACGCGTGGGTTCCGCACCATCGCTGCAGAGACCCAGTGGAACGATGAAGTTCTCGTCGCGGCATACTGGCACCGTTTGTCCGAATCTCTCAAGGATGACCCTGCAGCTCACGCTTGGCCTTCATACCTTGAGGATCTCATTTCCCTAAGTATCCGGAGGGACCAGCACACTCAAGAACGACGCCACGACATCACCGTTCTCATTCTCTCTCGTCCCTGCCTGTTTCTCCTAGGTCTCCTCCTTTGGCTTTTCCTGCGCTGGACGTTCCTGAACCGATGCAAATCGGTAGCCAACAGCATCGGGCCGCTGAGAAAGCACGACGCCGTGAGGAGGGTTTCTGCTACTACTGCGACTCCCTAAAGGTAGAGGGGCATCTACTGGGTACTATTTCTACTTGCCCCTCTCTCTCTAAGGAACTACCGAAGAAGATCCTACTCCCCATAACTCTTGTGGGTCCTGATCTTCAAGTAGAGGTTGAAGCATTCGACTCTGGGTCTGGTGGTAACTTTCTTCATCACGCCTTCGCTTGCAACAACCAAATCGCGTTAGTCAAGAAAAAGTTGCCCATCGGCCTGGAGGCTATCGACGGTCGACCGCTCCAACCAGCCTTAATCATTTGGGAGTCAATTCCACTTACCCTGACCACCACGGATGGTCATACTGAGGTAATGGTTTTCGATGTTTTCCACTCCCCTACTGTCCAAGTTATTCTGGGATTGACGTGGCTCCAGCTTCACAACCCGCGTATTGATTGGACCAATGTTTTATTGATCCAATGGGCTACTACCTCGGAGAAGACGGTCACTCCTTCTGTTGCCGTGCTCGCTGGCCTCGACATCACCTCATCTTCTCTCTCTACTTTGCCGAAGTTATACCATGATTTCTTAGATGTCTTCAATAAGACTCAGGCTGAGGTGTTAACCCCTCATCGTTCTTATGACTGTCCCATTGAATTAATTCCTGGAACCATACTCCCCAAGTCTAAGTCTTACCCCTTATCTGTGCCCGAGACGGAAGCGATGACGAGATACATCCAGGAGAATCTTAAGAAGGGGTTCATTCGGAATTCCACCTCCCCCGCCGGGGCAGGCTTCTTCTTTGTGAAAAAGAAGGATGGCCCTTTAATACCCTGTATCGACTTTCGTAGGCTTAACAAAATTACGGTAAAAAAATGGTACCCCCTTCCATTAATTTCAGAACTCTTCGACCGTCTACAAGGAGCCACTATATTCTTCAAACTCGATTTGAGAGGAGCCTACAATCTTATTCGAATAAGAGACGGTTACGAATGGAAAACTGTGGTTAACACGCGTTCGGGTCATTATGAATATTTAGTGATGCCGTTCGGCCTATGCAATGTCCCTGCTGTTTTCCAAGAATTCATGAATGATATCTTCCGGGACATTTTGGGAATGTTCATCATCGTATATTTGGACGATATCCTCATTTTCTCCAAGAACTTGGAGGAGCACATTCGCCACACCAAGTTGGTTCTCTCTCGGCTTTGTGCTAATCGCCTCTAAGCGAAAATGGAGAAATGTCTTTTCCACCAATCTTCCACAGCCTTCCTAGGCTATATAATCTCTGATAAATGCTTTACCATGGACCCTGAGAAATTGAAGTCTGTTCTCGACTGGCCGTTGCTGAATTCCCTCAAGGCCGTGCAACGCTTCCTGGGCTTTGATAATTACTATCGGAAATTCATCCGTAACTTCTCCACTATTGCTCTAACTATTACTGCCCTGACCAAGAAAGGTGATGATCCGACTACCTGGTCCCCTGAAGCCATCGAAGCCTTCGAGTGCCTCAAAAAAGCCTTCGTCTCTGCCACAATCCTTCGGCACCCGATACTCCCCTTCCTTTTACTCTAGAAGTAGACGCCTCTGATGTCGGAGCCGGGGCAGTGCTTTCTCAGAGATCTTCCCCACAAGAAAAACTCTATCGTTGTGGATTCTTTTCCAGGAAGTTCTCTTCGGTGAAAGAAATATGATGTTGGGAACCGTGAGCTTCTGGCCATCAAATTGGCCCTCCAAGAATTGAGACATCTCCTCGAGGGTACCAAGGAGCCAGTAGCCATCCTCACCGATCACAAAAACTTATTGTACATTGAGGGGGCTCGTCGTTTGGGATCCCGTCAAGCTGGTTGGGCTTTGTTTTTCTCTCGGTTCAATTACACGATTTCTTATATTCCAGGCACCAAGAATATCAAGGCCGACGCTCTGTCTCGCCAGTTCTATACGGAGAACGAATCTAACGAATCCTCGGAGACGATTCTTCCTGCTAAGTGTATTATTTCCGCCAATAACTTTGATATCTTGGATGAAATCAATAAAGCCCAGGCTCATATTCCAAGGAGATTTAAGGTGCCAGAAGGACGGTTGTACGTTGCTTCGCGTTTTCGCCATAAATACTTCAGTGGGGACATTCTTCTAGATCTGCTGGTCACCCAGGCTTCAAGAGGACAGTAGATCTTATCAAACGGACCTTTTGGTGGCCTAAAATGAACAAAGACATTTTCGATTTCACCAGAGCTTCTCCGGTCTGTGCCCAGAGCAAATCCGCCCGACACAAACCTTCTGGTCTCCTCATGCCTCTTCCCATTCCGGAACAGCCTTGGAAACATATCTCCATGGACTTTATTGTGGAACATCCCAATTCTAAAGGGATGAATACGATCTTTGTGGTAGTGGACAGCTTTTCCAAGCACACACACTTTATACCCCTCAAAGGTCTTCCCACTTCAGCTACCTTGGCCAACATTTTTTCTAAGGAAATTTTCAGATTACACGGTGTACAAGTTTCTATTGTTTCAGACAGAGGTACTCAATTCATTTCTAAGTTATGGCGAGCATTTTCTCAGAGACTTGGCATTTCCCTTCTCTTTTCCTCGGGTTTTCACCCACAGACCAACGATCAGACGGAGAGAATGAATCAGACCCTGGAACAGTACCTCAGATGCTTCGTGTCTGAATCTCAAGACAATTGGGTGGATCTATTACCCTGGGCTGAGTTTGCTATTAACTCATTAAAAAACGAGTTCACGCAGGAGTCGCCTTTTTTCATTAACTAAGGATTCCATCCCAGCAGTCTTCCATTCTCCTAGCTTCCCTCTGGTGTTCCCGCACCAGATTCTCACATTTCCAATCTACAAAATTCTTGGAAAAAGATTCTAAAAGCTTTGCAAGGGTCCGTTCAAAGACAAAAGACGCAAGCAGATTGGCGACGTCAAGTGGGCCCAGAATACAAACCTGGAGACAGAGTTTGGCTATCTTCAAAAAATATCAAGCTCAAGACTCCTTCCCAGAAACTGGCTCCTAGATTCTTGGGTCCTTTCAAGGTCCTCGAACGGATCAACCCGGTCGCGTACCGACTTGCACTTCCTCCTGCCATGAAGATACCCTCTGTATTCCACGTGTCTCTGCTTAAACCCTTTATCCAAAATGCCCATTTTCCGGACCACCCTCAGAGGCCCAATCCTGTCGTAATACAAGGACAACAAGAATTCAAAGTCCAGTCCATTCTCGATTCTCGTTGGTCCAGGGGCAGACTTTCACACGCCCAGGCACACGGTCGGTACGCGCGCATAACAACCTTACAGAAGGCGCGCGCACCCGATCAAGTTATCAGCCTTCCTCATGCACTGGCTCAGACCCCCGTCGGTTGCAGGCATTGCCCTGGATTACCTCCCTGTCTCCTCCCCTGCTCACACGGACCTATCCCTGCAAATACCCAGACAAACCTCTGCTCCATCCCTCACCCATATTAGCCCTCCTTCCTTTATTACCCCACTCTGTCCTCTCAGTCCTTGTTCTGCATAGCTTTCCTGTAGCTCCTGTGTGTGCAGTGTCTATGCCTAGCTCCCTTGTCTGTTTCAGCTCTGGTTCCTGTCCCTGCCCCTGTTTGGATCCCTTTGGTTTGAACTTGGACTCTGCTTTGGACTTGACTAAGCTGCCTTCTCCTGCCCCTGAACCCTGGATTTTGGACATCACTACGCTGATCTCTCCTGCCCCTGAACTCTGGCTCTTTGACATTAACCCTCTGACCTCTGGCACCCCGGACTCAGCAAGTATAACGTTAACCCTTACTCACCAGGCCCGGCAACGTAACTTACCACACTCCGGGCACGCCCTCACTGCTGTGGGTGCGTGTTATACCCTTACCCACCTCAGTACTGGGGACTGGCCAGGTCTGCGGGCATACAGGCGTTACAGTTACACAATGTATTCATCAGTACGTGTTCACTTTATTTACTTGAGATTAACCCATGTTTTTTAGCACATTTCCTGGGTACATTCCTCAAATTCACCTGATTATAGTGATACTATATGACTCGTGTGTCTACCTACAGATGCAGCTGCCGGTATTCAACCTCTTGCCTTGGAATATCTATGGCTATCTCACAGTAACACTGCAAGATTTTACAGCCGGACTAATGGCCCATCGGATTAACATAACAGGGGTTCCTGCATTTGAATGGGACTCACACTGTGTTAATCCGATGGGTCTTTATTCTGGCTGCATAAATCTTGCAGCGTTACTGTGAGATAGCCACAGATTTTCCCATGCAAGGGGTCGAACACTGGCAGCTACATCTGTATTAGAGAAATTAAGATGTCAGGTCTTTCAAATATCTAGGCACATTTTAAACATCTTTTTAGCAGAGTTTTTTTTCCAAAATATAAAATTGTCAACCTAGTAACTGATTTATGACAGGGGTGGGTCTCATGTTTGTTTTTATGCTGATGGTCTGGATATAAAAGTTGGCATTTTTTAATAGAAAATCAGAATTCATCTTTCTACACTAGTCACCTCTCTGGGGAAAAAGCTACGACACTGTCAAGTACAGTATAGGGACTTTATGTTTTAACCTGTTATTTTAACACTCTGTTCTGAATTTACAGATGCATCTGTCGGTTCTGCACCATGTGTCACACAGGCGCTGTTCTGCATCCTAATCCACTCCTATCCCATGCCGCAAAAATTCTTTATTTTCACACGATTTACAGACGAGACCACGACTAAAAGCTTGCCTTAAACTAGTCCGGTTACATTCTGGGTATGTGTTGGGTGTAACCTGGCTATTTTAAGGCAAGTTTAAGGCATTTCTGCATTGACTAAGGACCCATAGGATTAACACAACAGGGGTCCCTGGCAGTCCCTTTCAGTTTGAATGGGACTGCCAGTGACCCCCGCTGTTAATCTGATGGGCCATTAATCAATGCAAAAATGCTGGGGCTAGTTTCAGGCAAGTTTAAGGCATGTATCCAGCATGCACCTGGGTCTTTTTGGCGATTGCCACTGGTTTGTGTTAGAATAGTCGCAGTCTCTGCTGTAGTTGTAATCTGGAAGAGTGCAGAAATTGAAATTTAGGGTTGTGTGCAATACCGGCCAGAAACGCAAGTCGGCGATCGCGAGTTAATGTGTCTTAAAAATCTAACTGCTATGCAACCTGTTACTTATTTCCATTCATGTGTGCATGATCTGAAATCACACAGATGTACAGTGTATGTAGTTCAATTTCAATTAATTGAAATATTAAGAGTAAAAATGTGTACAGACCAAAATATTTTGACCAAAATATTTTTTCACCACAGTATTTTTAGAGAATGGAATGTTTTATTAGCACACGATAATAAAGTAAAAATGAATAATACAAAAATAAAGTCATCTCTTCCAAACTTCAAGTGTTCTTTTAGTTCTCTGCATCAAACTGGCTGGCTCTTGGACATATTTGCATGTAAAGGAAGATAATACACTGGCGACACACTTTATTCGAGCTTGGCTAGTCCCACGAATTCGGGTATACCCGGGTGTATTGAGGTTTGTGACTGTTTTCTGCCTGAGTGCATTGAGGTATTTTCCAGGCAGGGATTGAAGCATTTTATTCCCGCTGGCTGCAATACTGCACAGTATATATATATATATATATACTGCATTACAATTCATGAATTTATGCCATCTGGTAGACACGCGAAGCATTGCAGCCTATTAAATCCTAATCATTATCATTTAACAGATCAGCCGCCCGTCAGCCAGGCATGAACCCAGGCTGGGAAGGCAAACGCAACGGGGCTTGTCAGAGGTGAGGAGCGGCGCATTCCAGGTATCTGCCAGGTACATACTGGGTATTTGCTCGAATAAAGTGTGTCGGTGCAGTAGTCAATATTAATAATAGCACATGCAGTAGTGTGCTGCACATGTATGTGTTTCTGGCTGTGGAGCCTGGATGAAACGCATATACGTGTCATAGCATTTCTGCGCGTGCGTGTCTCTTATATGGAATCTTGTTGAAACACATACTGTATGCGAGCCATAGCAGTACTTTTGTTTTGTTTTTTGGTTGGCCATTCGCTGCCATTGTGGTTATCTGTGCCCGCAAGTGTGGCATAGGTTTCAAGTGACAATCAATGGGTTTTTTGCCTACTGTGTATTGCAATGTACATTTTATTTTATTGTGCATCTCCAACTATCAGGGGAACTTGCCTGCATGCAGTGTGATTGTGACAAATCTATTACAGAGTGCTTTTCCTGGTAATGTACAGGTTAATAAAAGCTTCAATCAGACTTAGAACTTTTGCAACTCATATTGACAGATTTATTATAAATCATTCTTCCTGGCAATGCACAGGTTATTAAGAATTTATATTAGTGTAGGGACCCTTGAACGTGGTCTGCCGTGAAGTTTGGCTCAAGGGCTTACAACAATTTGGCCAAAATGTTAAACTAAAAGACCATTTTATTTATTAGTTATTTATACATGTATATTTAGGCACTGTACCGTATATAAGTTTTTCTGGATGTGCACTGAGCTTTGTCTGTGTTTTATGTTATGTCTCTGGTTTTAAATATAAATTGCCATGCTCAGTAGCACTCCTCTGTGAAACTTATATGCTTATATATATGTTGTGGGTATTTTGGGGGTTCAATTTGAGCTTGTAGGTGTTCTGTATGTTTTATAATTCTTGTGCAGCTAGTCTTGGCTGTTTTGGAGGGTGGCAACCTCCTATCCAATTGAAGCTCACTCCCTCCCACATTTAAATGGTTAAAAGCTCACTCCATGGCATCTCCAACTATCAGGGGAACTTGCCTGCATGCAGTGTGATTGTGACAAATCTATTACAGAGTGCTTTTCCTGGTAATGTACAGGTTAATAAAAGCTTCAATCAGACTTAGAACTTTTGCAACTCATATTGACAGATTTATTATAAATCATTCTTCCTGGCAATGCACAGGTTATTAAGAATTTATATTAGTGTAGGGACCCTTGAACGTGGTCTGCCGTGAAGTTTGGCTCAAGGGCTTACAACAATTTGGCCAAAATGTTAAACTAAAAGACCATTTTATTTATTAGTTATTTATACATGTATATTTAGGCACTGTACCGTATATAAGTTTTTCTGGATGTGCACTGAGCTTTGTCTGTGTTTTATGTTATGTCTCTGGTTTTAAATTTATATTTTTCAACACAAATGGGCAAAAGCAAATCCCTATTAGCCATAATTGGCTACTAGAGCTTTTGCACATTTGTATGTCTGATGATGGGGGTAGAGGGCATAGGTCATAAGATATTTTAAATTAGATATTTACAGTATATATATATATATATATATATATTTAAATGATATTAGTACTTTATTTACAGTTCTAATATAAGTGTATTTAATATCGATGTAAAGAGTAAAAACTTGAACACACCAAAAAATATTTTTAGTTTCAAATAGTTTTTGTGTATTTTATTTGGAAACGCTAATAAAATAAAAACGAATAATGCGCAAATACTAAGTTGTCTCTTCTTCCAAATGTTTTCTTCTTCAAACTGGCTGGCTCTTATTGGACATCTTGGTCTGTAAAGAAAGATCCAATATTCAATATTAATAATCGCAATTTACATTATGATTTTTTTTGTGGTGGGGGGTTGATTGAGAAGAAAAGACATGGCATGCATTGATTCAAGCACAGTACATTACCTGGCAGTATTGATGGGTGAGTTTCCTGCACCAAGGGTTTGTTCCTGCACGTTGTCTTTGCCCGGACCCGAACATACAAAATGTAAATAAACATTAGAATTAAACAATGAGCCCATTATCCAATTCTGAGGGTTTTTTTTGGCGTGAATATGTTCTCGTCAAGTGCGCTCACCACAAACAGGACTTAGACCGCGGGGCTAGTGTGGGGATGTAAATAACCGCCACCCTACAACCACAGAGCAAGGTCCAGAGTGCATAGTCAGAGTCGTTTAGCCGGGTCAGGGTAGGAGAGTTCGGGTATGTCGTGGTACTTGCAGTGGTCCAGGGTAGGAGAGAGAAGAATGGTTGATAAACTGTGGTCAGGGAGAGGAGAGAGCGATAATCCAAAGTCCACTGGTAGAGAAGAGATGGGTCCGGGTACAAGCATGTGTCAATCACAGGTCAGGCAATACACTAGGAGGTGCGTCCCGGATTGTAGACTTGAGATCCTGCAGGTATGGCTTGAGAAGGGAAGAATGAAATAGGAAGGGATCTTCATAGTAGTCGTCAGTTTTAGCCTGTAAGCGACAGGATTGATCTCCGTAATGAGAAAAGGTCCAATAAACCGAGGAGCCAGTGTGAGTGAAACCACCTTGAGCCGAATGTTCTTAGTTGACAACAAGACTCTTTGTCCAGGGGTGTGATTAGGAGTCTCCCGACGGTGATGGTCCACTTGTTTCTTTTGCATAGCGCCGGCATGTCTCAAATTCTGATTAATCTTTTCCCAGGACTCCTGGAGGTTTTGGATTCTGTCCTATGTTGCGGGAACCCCGGATCTGACGACTGCTGAGAGAAATGCCGAAGGGTGGAACCCATTATTGACAAAAAACGGAGATTGCTGCGAGGATTCCTTCTGTAGGTTATTGTGTGAAAACTCCGTTCATGGGAGGAGATCCGCCCAATTGTCCTGAGCATCAGATATAAAGCAGCGTATGAATTGTTCTAGGGACTGATTGGTTCGTTCCATTTGGCCATTGGTCTGTGGGTGATACCCAGATGAGAATTGTAGCGTGATACTCAGACTTTGACAGAAGGCCCTCCAGAACCTGGAAAGGAATTGTGAGCCTTGGTCGTAGACTATGTCTTGTGCGGTACCATGGAGTCTGAAGATCTCCTTGACAAAGACCCTGACATTTTGGGGGCGCTGGGCAAGCTTTTGAGTGAGATGAAATGTGCCGGCTTTGAAAAGCGATCCACAACCACCAGTATGGTATCCATTCCCCTAGAGCTGGGTAGCTCAACGATGAAAGATGTGTCCATGGACGTTCAAACTGAATTGGACTGCAGGGACTCCCTGCTGTGTTAATCTGATGGGCCATTAAGAATCTCACAGAAATGTTGAGGCAATGTTGCAGCAATGTTGGGCATTTACTGTGAGACTGCCCCAGAATGTCCCAGGCAAGAGTTCTAATACTCGTTGCTGCATCTGTAGCATACAGTGCCCCCCATAGGAGCTTTGCCATCTGCCGGACACGCGCTGAACTGCAACCACACAAATAATAATTCTGTCTGACCACTAAATACAGGAGAGACAGTCCTGGAGAACTCGCTGTCAACTCATCAAAAATCCGCGATCAGAGGAAATATGCCACATGAGAAGCCTGAGAGATGGCCACGAATTTTCAATGTAAAGTGGCTCAGAACTGGCAATTGCATCTGAATTGCACACACAGAAACCCAGCAAGCTCTAAGGAGCTGCTCTTGCATGCAGCTGGTTGTGACAGATCCAATGCGATCATGCTTCTTCTAATTATAGAGGTAAATAAGAATTTTAATCAGTTAGTGTTCATAGTCATGACTTGATGTGGCTAGCAGGCTTATAACGCTTTGGCCAAAGGGTTTAACTAAATGACACTTTTTCAAGAGATATATAGGTATTTCACTGTGTATTTTTGTCATATTAGATGTAGCTTTGGGCTTCTTTGTTTTTTGTTGTATACATTTATCCACGCCCACTAGCACTCTAATTGACACATATACATATATATGTGATGTGGTAATTTGTGGTGTCCCTTAGAGCTTGCTGGGTATCTGTGTGTTTGTTAACTTTGTCCAGCTGGTCTCAGCTGTTTTGGAGGTCTTTTGCCCCTCCCTCCAAGGATTTAAGCTCGTCCCTCCCCACTTTCCAAGTGAGCAGGTCTTGCATGCAGCTAATTGTGACAGATCCAATGCGATCTTTCTTCCTCTAATTATAGAGATGAATAAGAGTTTTAATCATTAGCTAGCAGGCTTATAATGCTTTGGCCAAATGGTTTAACTAAATTACCCCTTTTCATGAGATATATAGGTATTTCACTGGGCATTTTTGTCATATTGGATGTGGCTTTGGGCTTCTTTGTTTTTTTTTTTGTATGCATCAGTATTGTACCTGTATGTTCTTGTAATCATTTTTCTGTAATCTAAGCACTGTATTATATATATATATATATATATATATATATATATATATATATATATATATATATATATATATATATAGTGGCACTGTGTGCTCATTTGCATGTCATTTCCCAGAATCTCTTGCTGCAATGGAAGTGCTGGGTGATAATGGTGAAAGGTGGGGTTGCAGACCTGCCTAAGACATGCAGATGAGCATACAGTTGTATTTACATTTGCATATTTGCTTTGCTGTGGAGGGTTTTTGTCACTTTTTTTACTCACCATAACTTAACTCTGTATGGTAACCCCCATCCTTTAGCTTCTTTGCATAGCCAGTTAATCAACCCCACACTGATGAGACCCATTAAGGTCGAAACAGCTGTCTGTGGGCGGGTTTTCTGGCTATGCACCTTAACCTTGGCTGTGCTCAAAGCTGTGACCATGCAGCAAGCTTAAGCCTATAGGGAACCATGTTAAAATGGTTTTTGAAGCAAAAAGTGGCACTGTGTGCTCGTTTGCATGTCATTTCCAAGAATCCCTTGCTGCAGTGGAAGTGCTGTGTGCTGGGTGATAATGGTGAAAGGCGGGGTTGCAGATCTGCCTAAGACATGCAGATGAGCATACAGTTGTATTCACATTTGCATATTTGCTTTGCTGTGGAGGGTTTTTGTCACTTTTTTTACTCACCATAACTTAACTCAGTATATATATATATATATATATATATATATATATATGTATATGTATATGTATATGTATATATATATGTATATGTATATATACATACATTTTTTAAGTGATGCTTTGGGCTCTGAATGAACTATTCCATGCTCTTCAAATAGTAATTTACATTATCGCACATTTTGTGTTAAGTGCATATTTTTTTCTATAATAAACAAGGACATGAATCACTTGCAGATATATTAATTATCATATTTTGCATATTTCTTGAGTGGTGGTAGCGGATAGACAAACTCATACCAAAAAAAAGGCACAACAAAGTTTAATATAGACACTGCCTGATGCCAGTATATTTCAGCTCAAGCTGCGACAAAACAACAACTTTGCACTAACATTTTAACTATTATAAATAGAGCCAACAGTAGTACATATCATATTGCGAAACTGTAGCTGAAATTCCAGGAACGCACTACATCTGTATATTAAAAGATTTCTTATAGAAGTTCACACATTTTTGGAAAATACACATTGTTAATACAGTCCAATGAAACTTCAACCTAAGATTTTTTGTTTTTCCCTAATTCTCTCTAGCACAGGCAATGTTTGTTTCAATTAAAAAAAAAATACTTTTAAGCAATACTGCACCTGTAGGTATTTTGATAAATGCGTTTTTTTCTTGCTAGATCTGATTCTTGCTTATACTGTACATTGTTCAACGTAATGCAAATATCCATGAAGTACATTGGTTACTATAGCAACCATAGCATACAATCACACTTCCAAAGATTTGTGTTAGAAACAACAAACAAATAAAGAATAGAATGCAAAAATATATATATTTTTATTAAGATTAGGTTTTTTACTGGGTGAACATGAACCTAAAATCTATCATATAAAGATAAAGTATCCCGTGGTACGAAATGTGTAGGAGAGTTTCTTGTACCTCCTTTTTAGTTATGTTGGATTAATAAAATAATTTTTTATCATGTTTTTTAACCCTGACTCCCTTGGCTGTGCGCTGCTCCTTTTGTTGTGTTCTGCACTTGGATTTTTTTTATCAGCGGCTGTCACGCCTCCAATAGACTCTTGAAGTGGGCGAGGAATTAGAAGAAATCAAGAAGAAAACTGTGAGTACTATGTTTTGCTGAAGATACACATTAAGACATTCCCAATGAGGTTTTTAGGAGTGTGGATCACATTTCACTTACTTTTACCTTAAGGGGACATCTGTCATATTTATTATGAAGATTGCAAAACTTCTCACAAGATATACAGTATTCTTGGAAATTCCTTAATACTCTCACCCACTCTTTTATGGAGTTCTCTGTGTACCTATTTTGATATTTATATTGAAGATTCTGGTTAATCTTTATCAGTATTTGAGCACTCATACTACTTTGATCATACAGTAGATCTGAATCTTGCTTACTGTATACATTGTTCCACTTTATGCAAATATCCATGAAGTACATTGATTAATCTAGCAACCATACAGTAGCATACAATCACACATCCACAGATTTGTTTTAAAAACAACAAACAAATAAAGAATAGAATTTAAAAAATAAAATTCTTTAATTAAGATTATTTTACTGGTGAACCTGAACCTGAGCTCTATAATATATATTTTTTTTACTGCTATGATATTTTTTTTTTACTGGGGTACAAACCTATGAGTAACTCAGGAACTCTGGGTGTCCAGAGCTAAAAGCAGATAGATTCAAAATGGTTAGATATAGAAAAATGTAATTCATTCTGCTTTAAATCACCCTTGCAGCTGACATCTTCAAAAGTTTGCTTAAAGATCTTGTTCCTCCCAAAAGTATATGAGAAAAAAAAAATTTTTTGAATCGCCTTGATTCGGTTTAATATGTGCACAGTCCCAATAAAATGTTCATAATCGTCTGTGTTTCTATAGCAAAACAATGCAATGCAAGGTCAAAGCTCAGTAACGTTTGGGTAAAGTCACTTGCTTTGTATTTCAGTCTATCAGGTTCCTAATGATATCACAAATCTCTATAAAATGCAAGGCAGATCTATATTCCTTTTTCAATTTACTGCATTTTGTTCTTAATATAAAAAATGGGTCAAATACTGAATAGGGTGTCTTGAAAAAAAATGCCAGCTATTTTAGAGGTCAGCGAGGGTAATCCCTGTCAAACAGTTATTAAATGTACATAGATGGTCTGCCTCTATTTTTGACCTCTAAATTTATTACAGTATATACTCTTGGGAAGCACAGAAAAGAGTTTGTGTTTACCTGAGTAGCTTTTAATTTTCCTCACTTGCAAGTTGCTCCCACTGCTGAGTCGGCTGGCAGGAGAATGTGTATTTGAAAGTTTTGTGAAATTGCTTCTGCATTATTAAGAACCTCTATCTGCCAGAACAGTTCAAATGTATTCAGACCGCCACCTCCCCCAGATACTCACTTGTTGTATGAGCTGATCTGAATATCAACTAGAGTAAACTGCGCAGAGGCAGCTAATAAGTGCATATTTAGGTTTGAGTTTTCATTTTATGTAATATACAGTACATAGATAGCTGGTATAGTTTACAGGAAAATTTTGTGATATGTTATATAATGCAAAATATCGTAAATTATAGGCTAAAGCAGTAAAATTCCGGGCATTATTGAAATTCCTGCTCTCTGATTGGTTAAAATTCCAGGCATTATCCAATCAGTAATGCCCGGAATTTTTGCTGCTTGCAATGTGTTGATTTCAATGTGTTTATTTCTAGCCAATCAGCTTTCTGAACAGCTCTGAGACAGGCAGGGGATTGGTCTGGAGGCAAGAACAGCTCTCAGACAGGGCAGGGGATTGGTCCGTAGGCAGCAGCATGCAAACTCCTCCCCCTCCCTCTGTTAACAGAGCCGACAGATTCAGTTTAATTTGGGAGGGAGAGAGTGTTTATGGCTGCAAAGTAAGTAAGTGACTGTCTGCAGAGTGTGTGTGTGTGTGTGTGTGTGTGTGTGTGTGTGTGTGTGTGTGTGTGTGTGTGTGTGTGTGTGTCAGTGTTAGCAGCAGCAGTGTTTTTGTGTGTGTGGTGTGCTTTTGTGTTGTATGTGTGTGTATCAGCATCAGCAGCAGCAGAGTTTGTGTGTGTGGAGCTGCTGTGTGTGTGTGGAGCTGGTGTGTTTATATATAGAGCTGCAGTGTGTGAGTATGTATAGAGCTGCAGTGTATGTGTGTGTGTGTGTGTGTGTGTGTATAGAGCTCCAGTGTGTGTGTGTGTGTATGTTTGTGTGTGTGTGTGTAGCTCCAGTGTGTGTGTATAGAGAATGTCATGCTGTGCAGCCCGCAGACCAGACCAGTCCCCCGTACCGAGGTGGGATGTAGAGCATACGCACCGACAGTAGAGGGGGCGTGTCCGGGATGCGGTGCAGCAGTGCGGCCAGGCCTGGATGTAGATAAAGAATGGTCAAGTACTTGCCGAGTCCGAGGATATAGAAAGTTCCATAGTCAAAATCCGTAGCAGAGTCCGAGGGTCTTAGAGGTTAGAGTAGTCTGAATGGAAAGCCGAGTTCAGGAGCCAGAGGGGGTTTTCAGACGAGCCGGGTCAATAGCTGTAGGGAATAAACACAAGAGAGCACGAAACAGGTTCCAGGCAACACAGGTAGCAAGGAGCTACAGTATGCAGAGCAAGGAAGTGAAGGCAAAGCAGGATATTTAAAGCGACAGTGACCAAACTGGACGAGGGGCATGGAGGAGGCGTGTCGAGGAGCTGCTCGTGAGTGGCTGAGAGACCAGGAAGTAGTGGAGCACAGCTGAGAGTCTGTAACACCAGTGCCAGAATCCAAGATGGCAACGACAGAGTTCAAGGTATGCACTGGGCGGCGGCATGGGTAGCGACGGGGGGCAGAGGCAGCAGCCGCTCCAGTACTGGTAGTGGGTAAGGAGGGGTCACGCCGCAAGGGACGTGGCCCCCGATTCCTTACAGTACCCCCCCCTTCAGGATCGACCTCAGGACGATCCACACAAGGCTTCTGTGGAAACTTCTTGTGGAAGCGATTGAGTAAAGCTGGAGCATGAATGTCTTCCCTTGATATCCATGAACGCTCTTCTGGACCACAGCCCTTCCAATGTACAAAGAACTGTACTTTTCCCCTGATATACGGGAATCCACAAAGGACTGTACCTCGAATTCAGAGTGTTCTTGGACCATAACAGGATTGGGTCTATGAGCTTTTGCAGGGAAGCGATTGCTCTGAATGAAAGGCTTCAGCAGGGATACATGGAACGCATTGGGATTGTTCATAGATGAAGGCAACTGTAAGCGGAATGTGACAGGATTGATTTGTTCCTGAATCAAGAAAGGCCTCAAAAACCTAGGCGCCAATTTCGGGGTAGGAGTCTTCAGTCTTATATTCTTTGCTGAAAGCCAGACACGGTCCCCTGGCTTGTAATTGGGAGCCTGTTGACGACGATGATCTGCTTGAGATTTGAACCTCTGAGCTGCCCTAAGGAGTGCGGATTGGATTTTGATCCAAAAGTTCTGTAGCGTGGTTACACGTTCATCGGCTGCTGGCACTCCAAAGGGAGTGTTGGAGATTGGAAGCCGACTTGGATGAAAGCCGTAATTCCCGAAAAACGGAGATTCTTGCGTAGATTCATTACGTAGAGAATTGGACGCAAATTCCGCTCATGGTAACAGATCAACCCAATTATCTTGGGTATCAGAAATAAAGCATCATAGATACTGTTCAAGGCTTTGATTAAGTCTCTCAGTTTGCTCATTAGCTTGGGGATTATAGCCTGAAGAGAAGGATAAGGCCATACCAAGCCTCTTGGAGAAAGCACGCCAAAACCTTGATATGAATTGCGATCCTCGGTCAGAAACTATGGACGTAGGGATCCCGTGGATACGAAACACTTCTTTGGTAAAAAATATCTGCCAGGGTTGGAGAGGAGGGAAGACCCTTGAGGGGAACAAAATGGGCCTGTTTTGAAAATCAGTCTACTATGATTAAAATGGTAGTCATACCTCTGGAGGGCGGAAGATCCACAATAAAATCCATTGAAATATGTGACCATGGACGATCAGGTACTGGAAGAGGCATGAGTAACCCGGAAGGCTTTTGATGAAGAGTCTTGTTCTGCGCACAAACTGGACAAGCGTGTGTAAATTCGTGAATGACTTTTGCCATATTAGGCCACAAAAAGGTGCGCTTAATGAGATCCAAAGTTCTCTTGAAGCCGGGATGGCCGGCTGACCGGACGGAGTGACCCCATTCCAAGATCTTCTGATGAAACTTGGGGGCGGCATAAAGAGTTCCTTCCGGTACCTCTAGACCACTCGGAATCTGTGACTGGGCTTCTATGATCTTTTCAAGAATATCAAAAGAGTTGGCGGAGACTATGCATTTCGAAGGTACAATTGTTTCTGTGATTTCTTCGGATTTTTCCTCAGGGGAAAATTGTCTGGACAAGGCATCAGCTTTTATGTTCTTCGTGCCGGGGATGTATGATAGAGTATAATTAAATCTTGAAGAAAAAGGGCCCAGCAGGCTTGACGAGATCCTAGACGATGTGCACTTTCGAAATAGTGAAGATTCTTATGATCTGTCAAAATTGCAATTGGTTCGCGGGAGCCTTCCAGGAGGTGTCGCCACTCCTGTAAAGCCATCTTAATGGCCAGGAGTTCTCTATTGCCGACATCATAGTTCTTTTCAGCAGGGGAGAACTTTTTCGAAAAAAATCCACATGGGTGCAATTTATCTTGAAGGGAGAGTCTCTGGGAGAGAATGGCACCCGCACCACAATCAGAGGCGTCCACTTCTAACGTAAACGGAAGATTAGTATCAGGATGATGAAGGATGGGTGCTGAAACAAAAGCTTGCTTCAAGGTTTCAAAGGCGGAGATGGCCTCCGGAGGCCACACAGATTGGTCGACTCCCTTCTTAGTAAGCGCAGTGATGGGAGCCACAGTGGTAGAAAAATTCCGGATGAATTTCCTATAGTAATTGGAAAAGCCCAAAAAACGTTGAATGGCCTTAAGAGAATTGGGCAGGGGCCAATCCAAAACAGCCTAAAGTTTTTCTGGGTCCATCGAAAATCCTTTATCCGAAATGATATAGCCTAAGAAGGCGGTAGAAGATTGATGAAAAAGACATTTCTCGAGCTTTGCGTAGAGATTATTGACACAGAGACGAGAGAGGACAAGTCTAGTATGCTGGAAATGATCTTGAAGATTCCCAGAAAAAATTAGAATATCGTCAAGGTAAATAATTACGAAGGAATTGCGGACATCGCGAAAGACATAATTCATAAAATCCTGAAAGACAGCAGGAGCATTGCATAAACCAAATGGCATCACGAGATACTCGTAGGGTCCGCTTCTTGTATTGAAGGCGGTTTTCCATTCATCGCCTTTTCGAATACGTATGATGTTGTAGGCTCCTCGGAGGTCTAGCTTGGAAAAAATCTTGGCCCCTTGAAGATTATCAAACAGTTCCGAAATCAGAGGCAGGGGATACCGGTTTTTGACAGTAATGAGATTGAGGCCCCGGTAGTCAATGCATGGTCTCAGGGATCCATCCTTTTTCTTCACAAAAAAGAAACCGGCACCGGCAGGAGATGAAGCGTTGCGAATGAATCCCTTCTCAAGATTCTCTTTGATGTAGGTTGCCATGGCTTCAGTCTCTGGGAGAGACAAGGGGTAGGAATTAGACTTTGGCAGGACGGCACCAGGGACTAGATCAATGGGACAATCATAGGGTCTATGAGGAGGCAGGACCTCTGACTGAGATTTAGTAAAAACATCGATGAAATCAGCGTATACTTCGGGAAGAGTGGAGTTGCTATCAGAAGGTGTTTCCATTCCCGCGATAATTGTGTCAGGAGCTATGACCGGCGAGGATGAGGCGTCTGACTCTGGCTCCCATTGAATCAGTTTGCAGTCCCTCCAATCTATGCGTGGGTTGTGATGCTTTAACCACGGTAACCCTAGGATAACCGAAACATCAGTAGAGTGTATTATGTCAAAGAAGATAATCTCGGTGTGAGAACCGGCAGATAAAGTGAGAGGAAGGGTCTCTAACGTGATAAAAGCAGGTTGCAAAGGACGTCCATCAATAGCCTCGAGTCCAATTGGTGCTTTCTTGGAGATAAGAGAAATCTTGTTACGAGTGGCAAACTCTTGGTCCACAAAATTACCACCGGAGCCTGAATCGAGAAAAGCAGCAGTAGTTACACAAAAATTCGGGCCCTCAAGCGAAACTGGGAGCATAATCCTCTTAGGGAGTTCCTCTTTAGAGGGGGAGCGAGAAGAAATTGATCCGAGGGTAAGTCCCTCTTGCGTGGCTGGTCCCATTTGATCCCTGGGCCTCAAAAGACAAAAACGTACCACATGATCTTGTGATCCACAATAATAGCATAGGCCCTCATTCTGGCGGCGAACCCTCTCGGCCGTCCTGTCGGGAGTACGGATCCGCTGACTGCCGATCTGCATGGGTTCTATAGCATCAGGAAGAGGGCGAAAAGTCGGAGGAGGCCTAGGATAAGGAGAGTCAGTAGGCACGAACCAGGGACGTTGGCGTTCGTGACGTCGCTCCTGGAGGCGCAGATCCACGCGTATGCCCAGTGCGATCAAATCCTCCAATGCTTGGGGTTGGGGCTGGACTGCAAGTTCATCCTTTACAGATTCGGACAAACCTTGCCAAAATACAGCAATAAGTGCTTCTTCGTTCCAACTAGTCTCTGGTGCGACGGTCCGGAATTCCAGTGCATATTTGGCTACGGACCTACGACCCTGAGACAAATGAACTAAAGAAGAGGCAGCAGTATCTTTGCGAACAGAAATATCAAATACCTGCTGGAATTCTTGGCGGAAAATCTATTAATTCGACGTGGTCTCCGGACGCAGCTCCCAGATGGGAGAAGCCCAGGCCAAAGCATCCCCTGTTAAGAGAGAGTAAACATAGGCTACCTTGGTGCGTCCGTTAGGAAAGAGGCTTGGATATATTTCAAATTGAATTTCACACTGGTTCAAAAACCCTCGACAGGCCAGAGGGTCACCCGCATATGCTTTAGGCATAGGAATTCTTAAAGGTGTGGCTGCTGCTGGTGGCGGAGTGGGCTGTAGTGAGAGAGTGGATAGTTGTTGAATCAAATTGGTAATCTGTGTTAAAAAAAGAGAGGATGCATTGTTTAAGGGACGTGATAAGCTCCCCCACCTCAGCCAGGTCTGCATTTGGGCACTGCATAATGTCACGCTGTGCAGCCCGCAAACCAGACCAGTCCCCCGTACCGAGGTGGGATGTAGAGCATACGCACCGACAGCAGAGGGGGCGTGTCCGGGATGCGGCGTAGCAGCGCGGCCAGGCCTGGATGTAGATAAAGAATGGTCAAGTACTTGCTGAGTCCGAGGATATAGAAAGTTCCGTAGTCAAAATCCGTAGCAGAGTCCGAGGGTCTTAGAGGTTAGAGTAGTCTGTAGGAAAGCCGAGTTCAGGAGCCAGAGGGGGTTTTCAGACGAGCCGGGTCAATAGCTGTAGGGAATAAACACAAGAGAGCACGACACAGGTTCCAGGCAACACAGGTAGCAAGGAGCTACAGTATGCAGAGCAAGGAAGTGAAGGCAAAGCAGGATATTTAAAGCGACAGTGACCAAACTGGACGAGGGGCATGGAGGAGGCGTGTCGAGGAGCTGCTCGTGAGTGGCTGAGAGACCAGGAAGTAGTGGAGCACAGCTGAGAGTCTGTAACACCAGTGCCAGAATCCAAGATGGCAACGGCAGAGTTCAAGGTATGCACTGGGCGGCGGCATGGGTAGCGACGGGGGGCAGGGGCAGCAGCCGCTACAGTACTGGTAGTGGGTAAGGAGGGGTCACGCCGCAAGGGACGTGGCCCCCGATTCCTTACAGTACCCCCCCCCTTCAGGATCGACCTCAGGACGATCCAGCCAAAGCTTCTGTGGAAACTTCTTGTGGAAGCGATTGAGTAAAGCTGGAGCATGAATGTCTTCCCTTGATATCCATGAACGCTCTTCTGGACCACAGCCCTTCCAATGTACAAAGAACTGTACTTTTCCCCTGATATACGGGAATCCACAATGGACTGTACCTCGAATTCAGAGTGTTCTTGGACCATAACAGGATTGGGTCTACGAGCTTTTGCAGGGAAGCGATTGCTCTGAATGAAAGGCTTGAGCAGGGATACATGGAACGCATTGGGATTGTTCATAGATGAAGGCAACTGTAAGCGGAATGTGACAGATTGATTTGTTCCTGAATCAAGAAAGGCCTCAAAAACCTAGGTGCCAATTTCGGGGTAGGAGTCTTCAGTCTTATATTCTTTGCTGAAAGCCAGACACGGTCCCCTGGCTTGTAATTGGGAGCCTGTTGACGACGATGATCTGCTTGAGATTTGAACCTCTGAGCTGCCCTAAGGAGTGCGGATTGGATTTTGATCCAAGAGTTCTGTAGCGTGGTTACACGTTCATCGGCTGCTGGCACTCCAAAGGGAGTGTTGGAGATTGGAAGCCGACTTGGATGAAAGCCGTAATTCCGAAAAACGGAGATTCTTGCGTAGATTCATTAAGGAGAGAATTGGACGCAAATTCCGCTCATGGTAACAGATCAACCCAATTATCTTGGGTATCAGAAATAAAGCATCATAGATACTGTTCAAGGCTTTGATTAAGTCTCTCAGTTTGCCCATTAGCTTGGGGATTATAGCCTGAAGAGAAGGATAAGGCCATACCAAGCCTCTTGGAGAAAGCACGCCAAAACCTTGATATGAATTGCGATCCTCGGTCAGAAACTATGGACGTAGGGATCCCGTGGATACGAAACACTTCTTTGGTAAAAAATATCTGCCAGGGTTGGAGAGGAGGGAAGACCCTTGAGGGGAACAAAATGGACCTGTTTTGAAAATCAGTCTACTATGACTAAAATGGTAGTCATACCTCTGGAGGGCGGAAGATCCACAATAAAATCCATTGAAATATGTGACCATGGACGATCAGGTACTGGAAGAGGCATGAGTAACCCGGAAGGCTTTTGATGAAGAGTCTTGTTCTGCGCACAAACTGGACAAGCGCGTGTAAATTCGTGAATGACTTTTGCCATATTAGGCCACCAAAAGGTGCGCTTAATGAGATCCAAAGTTCTCTTGAAGCCGGGATGGCCGGCTGACCGGACGGAGTGACCCCATTCCAAGATCTTCTGATGAAACTTGGGGGCGGCATAAAGAGTTCCTTCCGGTACCTCTAGACCACTCGGAATCTGTGACTGGGCTTCTATGATCTTTTCAAGAATACAAAAGAGTTGGCGGAGACTATGCATTTCGAAGGTACAATTGTTTCTGTGATTTCTTCGGATTTTTCCTCAGGGGAAAATTGTCTGGACAAGGCATCAGCTTTTATGTTCTTCGTGCCGGGGATGTATGATAGAGTATAATTAAATCTTGAAGAAAAAGGGCCCAGCAGGCTTGACGAGATCCTAGACGATGTGCACTTTCGAAATAGTGAAGATTCTTATGATCTGTCAAAATTGCAATTGGTTCGCGGGAGCCTTCCAGGAGGTGTCGCCACTCCTGTAAAGCCATCTTAATGGCCAGGAGTTCTCTATTGCCGACATCATAGTTCTTTTCAGCAGGGGAGAACTTTTTCGAAAAAAATCCACATGGGTGCAATTTATCTTGAAGGGAGAGTCTCTGGGAGAGAATGGCACCCGCACCACAATCAGAGGCGTCCACTTCTAACGTAAACGGAAGATTAGTATCAGGATGATGAAGGATGGGTGCTGAAACAAAAGCTTGCTTCAAGGTTTCAAAGGCGGAGATGGCCTCCGGAGGCCACACAGATTGGTCGACTCCCTTCTTAGTAAGCGCAGTGATGGGAGCCACAGTGGTAGAAAAATTCCGGATGAATTTCCTATAGTAATTGGAAAAGCCCAAAAAACGTTGAATGGCCTTAAGAGAATTGGGCAGGGGCCAATCCAAAACAGCCTAAAGTTTTTCTGGGTCCATCGAAAATCCTTTATCCGAAATGATATAGCCTAAGAAGGCGGTAGAAGATTGATGAAAAAGACATTTCTCGAGCTTTGCGTAGAGATTATTGACACAGAGACGAGAGAGGACAAGTCTAGTATGCTGGAAATGATCTTGAAGATTCCCAGAAAAAATTAGAATATCGTCAAGGTAAATAATTACGAAGGAATTGCGGACATCGCGAAAGACATAATTCATAAAATCCTGAAAGACAGCAGGAGCATTGCATAAACCAAATGGCATCACGAGATACTCGTAGGGTCCGCTTCTTGTATTGAAGGCGGTTTTCCATTCATCGCCTTTTCAAATACGTATGATGTTGTAGGCTCCTCGGAGGTCTAGCTTGGAAAAAATCTTGGCCCCTTGAAGATTATCAAACAGTTCCGAAATCAGAGGCAGGGGATACCGGTTTTTGACAGTAATGAGATTGAGGCCCCGGTAGTCAATGCATGGTCTCAGGGATCCATCCTTTTTCTTCACAAAAAAGAAACCGGCACCGGCAGGAGATGAAGCGTTGCGAATGAATCCCTTCTCAAGATTCTCTTTGATGTAGGTTGCCATGGCTTCAGTCTCTGGGAGAGACAAGGGGTAGGAATTAGACTTTGGCAGGACGGCACCAGGGACTAGATCAATGGGACAATCATAGGGTCTATGAGGAGGCAGGACCTCTGACTGAGATTTAGTAAAAACATCGATGAAATCAGCGTATACTTCGGGAAGAGTGGAGTTGCTATCAGAAGGTGTTTCCATTCCCGCGATAATTGTGGCAGGAGCTATGACCGGCGAGGATGAGGCGTCTGACTCTGGCTCCCATTGAATCAGTTTGCAGTCCCTCCAATCTATGCGTGGGTTGTGATGCTTTAACCACAGTAACCCTAGGATAACCGAAACATCAGTAGAGTGTATTATGTCAAAGAAGATAATCTCGGTGTGAGAACCGGCAGATAAAGTGAGAGGAAGGGTCTCTAACGTGATAAAAGCAGGTTGCAAAGGACGTCCATCAATAGCCTCGAGTCCAATTGGTGCTTTCTTGGAGATAAGAGAAATCTTGTTACGAGTGGCAAACTCTTGGTCCACAAAATTACCACCGGAGCCTGAATCGAGAAAAGCAGCAGTAGTTACACAAAAATTCGGGCCCTCAAGCGAAACTGGGAGCATAATCCTCTTAGGGAGTTCCTCTTTAGAGGGGGAGCGAGAAGAAATTGATCCGAGGGTAAGTCCCTCTTGCGTGGCTGGTCCCATTTGATCCCTGGGCCTCAAAAGACAAAAACGTACCACATGATCTTGTGATCCACAATAATAGCATAGGCCCTCATTCTGGCGGCGAACCCTCTCGGCCGTCCTGTCGGGAGTATGGATCCGCTGACTGCCGATCTGCATGGGTTCTATAGCATCAGGAAGAGGGCGAAAAGTCGGAGGAGGCCTAGGATAAGGAGAGTCAGTAGGCACGAACCAGGGACGTTGGCGTTCGTGACGTCGCTCCTGGAGGCGCAGATCCACGCGTATGCCCAGTGCGATCAAATCCTCCAATGCTTGGGGTTGGGGCTGGACTGCAAGTTCATCCTTTACAGATTCGGACAAACCTTGCCAAAATACAGCAATAAGTGCTTCTTCGTTCCAACTAGTCTCTGGTGCGACGGTCCGGAATTCCAGTGCATATTTGGCTACGGACCTACGACCCTGAGACAAATGAACTAAAGAAGAGGCAGCAGTATCTTTGCGAACAGAAATATCAAATACCTGCTGGAATTCTTGGCGGAAAATCTATTAATTCGACGTGGTCTCCGGACGCAGCTCCCAGATGGGAGAAGCCCAGGCCAAAGCATCCCCTGTTAAGAGAGAGTAAACATAGGCTACCTTGGTGCGTCCGTTAGGAAAGAGGCTTGGATATATTTCAAATTGAATTTCACACTGGTTCAAAAACCCTCGACAGGCCAGAGGGTCACCCGCATATGCTTTAGGCATAGGAATTCTTAAAGGTGTGGCTGCTGCTGGTGGCGGAGTGGGCTGTAGTGAGAGAGTGGATAGTTGTTGAATCAAATTGGTAATCTGTGTTAAAAAAAGAGAGGATGCATTGTTTAAGGGACGTGATAAGCTCCCCCACCTCAGCCAGGTCTGCATTTGGGCACTGCATAATGTCACGCTGTGCAGCCCGCAAACCAGACCAGTCCCCCGTACCGAGGTGGGATGTAGAGCATACGCACCGACAGCAGAGGGTGCGTGTCCGGGATGCGGCGTAGCAGCGCGGCCAGGCCTGGATGTAGATAAAGAATGGTCAAGTACTTGCTGAGTCCGAGGATATAGAAAGTTCCGTAGTCAAAATCCGTAGCAGAGTCCGAGGGTCTTAGAGGTTAGAGTAGTCTGTAGGAAAGCCGAGTTCAGGAGCCAGAGGGGGTTTTCAGACGAGCCGGGTCAATAGCTGTAGGGAATAAACACAAGAGAGCACGACACAGGTTCCAGGCAACACAGGTAGCAAGGAGCTACAGTATGCAGAGCAAGGAAGTGAAGGCAAAGCAGGATATTTAAAGCGACAGTGACCAAACTGGACGAGGGGCATGGAGGAGGCGTGTCGAGGAGCTGCTCGTGAGTGGCTGAGAGACCAGGAAGTAGTGGAGCACAGCTGAGAGTCTGTAACACCAGTGCCAGAATCCAAGATGGCAACGGCAGAGTTCAAGGTATGCACTGGGCGGCGGCATGGGTAGCGACGGGGGGCAGGGGCAGCAGCCGCTACAGTACTGGTAGTGGGTAAGGAGGGGTCACGCCGCAAGGGACGTGGCCCCCGATTCCTTACAGTACCCCCCCCCCCTTCAGGATCGACCTCAGGACGATCCAGCCAAGGCTTCTGTGGAAACTTCTTGTGGAAGCGATTGAGTAAAGCTGGAGCATGAATGTCTTCCCTTGATATCCATGAACGCTCTTCTGGACCACAGCCCTTCCAATGTACAAAGAACTGTACTTTTCCCCTGATATACGGGAATCCACAATGGACTGTACCTCGAATTCAGAGTGTTCTTGGACCATAACAGGATTGGGTCTACGAGCTTTTGCAGGGAAGCGATTGCTCTGAATGAAAGGCTTGAGCAGGGATACATGGAACGCATTGGGATTGTTCATAGATGAAGGCAACTGTAAGCGGAATGTGACAGATTGATTTGTTCCTGAATCAAGAAAGGCCTCAAAAACCTAGGTGCCAATTTCGGGGTAGGAGTCTTCAGTCTTATATTCTTTGCTGAAAGCCAGACACGGTCCCCTGGCTTGTAATTGGGAGCCTGTTGACGACGATGATCTGCTTGAGATTTGAACCTCTGAGCTGCCCTAAGGAGTGCGGATTGGATTTTGATCCAAGAGTTCTGTAGCGTGGTTACACGTTCATCGGCTGCTGGCACTCCAAAGGGAGTGTTGGAGATTGGAAGCCGACTTGGATGAAAGCCGTAATTCCAAAAAACGGAGATTCTTGCGTAGATTCATTAAGGAGAGAATTGGACGCAAATTCCGCTCATGGTAACAGATCAACCCAATTATCTTGGGTATCAGAAATAAAGCATCATAGATACTGTTCAAGGCTTTGATTAAGTCTCTCAGTTTGCCCATTAGCTTGGGGATTATAGCCTGAAGAGAAGGATAAGGCCATACCAAGCCTCTTGGAGAAAGCACGCCAAAACCTTGATATGAATTGCGATCCTCGGTCAGAAACTATGGACGTAGGGATCCCGTGGATACGAAACACTTCTTTGGTAAAAAATATCTGCCAGGGTTGGAGAGGAGGGAAGACCCTTGAGGGGAACAAAATGGGCCTGTTTTGAAAATCAGTCTACTATGACTAAAATGGTAGTCATACCTCTGGAGGGCGGAAGATCCACAATAAAATCCATTGAAATATGTGACCATGGACGATCAGGTACTGGAAGAGGCATGAGTAACCCGGAAGGCTTTTGATGAAGAGTCTTGTTCTGCGCACAAACTGGACAAGCGCGTGTAAATTCGTGAATGACTTTTGCCATATTAGGCCACCAAAAGGTGCGCTTAATGAGATCCAAAGTTCTCTTGAAGCCGGGATGGCCGGCTGACCGGACGGAGTGACCCCATTCCAAGATCTTCTGATGAAACTTGGGGGCGGCATAAAGAGTTCCTTCCGGTACCTCTAGACCACTCGGAATCTGTGACTGGGCTTCTATGATCTTTTCAAGAATATCAAAAGAGTTGGCGGAGACTATGCATTTCGAAGGTACAATTGTTTCTGTGATTTCTTCGGATTTTTCCTCAGGGGAAAATTGTCTGGACAAGGCATCAGCTTTTATGTTCTTCGTGCCGGGGATGTATGATAGAGTATAATTAAATCTTGAAAAAAAAAGTGCCCAGCAGGCTTGACGAGATCCTAGACGATGTGCACTTTCGAAATAGAGAAGATTCTTATGATCTGTCAAAATTGCAATTGGTTCGCGGGAGCCTTCCAGGAGGTGTCGCCACTCCTGTAAAGCCATCTTAATGGCCAGGAGTTCTCTATTGCCGACATCATAGTTCTTTTCAGCAGGGGAGAACTTTTTCGAAAAAATCCACATGGGTGCAATTTATCTTGAGGGGAGAGTCTCTGGGAGAGAATGGCACCCGCACCACAATCAGAGGCGTCTACTTCTAACGTAAACGGAAGATTAGTATCAGGATGATGAAGGATGGGTGCTGAAACAAAAGCTTGCTTCAAGGTTTCAAAGGCGGAGACGGCCTCCGGAGGCCACACAGATTGGTCGACTCCCTTCTTAGTAAGCGCAGTGATGGGAGCCACAGTGGTAGAAAAATTCCGGATGAATTTCCTATAGTAATTGGAAAAGCCCAAAAAACGTTGAATGGCCTTAAGAGAATTGGGCAGGGGCCAATCCAAAACAGCCTAAAGTTTTTCTGGGTCCATCGAAAATCCTTTATCCGAAATGATATAGCCTAAGAAGGCGGTAGAAGATTGATGAAAAAGACATTTCTCGAGCTTTGCATAGAGATTATTGACACAGAGACGAGAGAGGACAAGTCTAGTATGCTGGAAATGATCTTGAAGATTCCCAGAAAAAATTAGAATATCGTCAAGGTTATATCATATGAAAGAAAAAGAACCCAGTCTTTCAGCACTCAGTCACAAGGATTGTAATGTTGTAAATTTAAAAATATGCTTTATTTATAACCATGAATAAAAAATAGGGTGTTAAAAAGTAATTAAATAGTATTAAACAGCACGTGACTCTATCCTTAATAACCCACCTTTAATTATGTGGGTGGATATAATAAGATCCCTAATGAATGTTGGGGATCAGACGCTACTGATAGTAGCTACCTAACGATATAGGCAAGAGGAGCCTGTGGGAGCCCACTCAAAGACACTTTCCATATAAGTGTATCCAGGCGTGTGCTACGCATGCAATTGATACACTGTGGATAAGTACAGTAATACTGTGTGACGAATTGCGAGCTAAGTTAGACCTGATATAATGTCTGTCCCTGATTAAGATATGCAATGGTGACTAAATCCATTCATCAGTGCTGTCAGGGCCAGGTCTATGATGAAAACCTGTGTGGCCCACCTTGTTGATAATAGGTGCACACTTATTATCACATTGGATAGTGTAATACGGAGTAGTATGGCAAAACTGGAGCGTTAGATAAGGTCATCTAAACACCTAAACTGCAGATAGTGTATAGGGTGGAAACACCTGTAAGTAGCATTGGAAACAGTGGTGTTATACAGGTGTAGTTAACCAAGGTACACCTAAACCAATGTCAATAGAAGGTGTCAATATTATCTGCTGTTGCCGCCCAGTATACGTTATAGTGAGAGCAAGATGCAGACACTTAGCACATATGGACAGTTTACCCTTAAGTGAGCGTAGTAAAATGTTGCACACAGAGGATAGATGATAGCATGGAGGCAACCTCCACAATGTCTGCAGTAGTACAGGAGGGTTCACAGTACTCTGTGAGTAATGATGTTGTTAACTGTGACCCCCTGTGGTACTGCTCAGCATATAGTGGGTTAAGGCAAAATAGAATTGCCAAAATACTCAGCTTGTGACTGAGTGGGGTATAGAGGTGGTTAATGCTGTGGTAAAACAATAATACCCATAGACGCACCACCCCCCCTCTCAAAAAACAGCTGGTCTATCTCTGAAGCCAAGTGAAGGGAACACCGGTCTAACTGGTAGTCGCACAGTCCCCTACATCAGCGCTGATCTTGGTTATATCAGCGCTGATGTGTTCGAGGACTTGCCTGTCTCAGAAGTGTTGAACCATAGACCCCTCAGTCACTAGCTGTGCGGGTTTTCTTTGCGTGTAGCAGAATATCGTCAAGGTAAATAATTACGAAGGAATTGCGGACATCGCGGAAGACATAATTCATAAAATCCTGAAAGACACCAGGAGCATTGCATAAACCAAATGGCATCACGAGATACTCGTAGGGTCCGCTTCTTGTATTGAAGGCGGTTTTCCATTCATCGCCTTTTCGAATACGTATGATGTTGTAGGCTCCTCGGAGGTCTAGCTTGGAAAAAATCTTGGCCCCTTGAAGATTATCAAACAGTTCCGAAATCAGAGGCAGGGGATACCGGTTTTTGACAGTAATGAGATTGAGGCCCCGGTAGTCAATGCATGGTCTCAGGGATCCATCCTTTTTCTTCACAAAAAAGAAACCGGCACCGGCAGGAGATGAAGCGTTGCGAATGAATCCCTTCTCAAGATTCTCTTTGAAGGGTCTCTAACGTGATAAAAGCAGGTTGCAAAGGACGTCCATCAATAGCCTCGAGTCCAATTGGTGCTTTCTTGGAGATAAGAGAAATCTTGTTACGAGTGGCAAACTCTTGGTCCACAAAATTACCACCGGAGCCTGAATCGAGAAAAGCAGCAGTAGTTACACAAAAATTCGGGCCCTCAAGCGAAACTGGGAGCATAATCCTCTTAGGGAGTTCCTCTTTAGAGGGGGAGCGAGAAGAAATTGATCCGAGGGTAAGTCCCTCTTGCGTGGCTGGTCCCATTTGATCCCTGGGCCTCAAAAGACAAAAACGTACCACATGATCTTGTGATCCACAATAATAGCATAGGCCCTCATTCTGGCGGCGAACCCTCTCGGCCGTCCTGTCGGGAGTACGGATCCGCTGACTGCCGATCTGCATGGGTTCTATAGCATCAGGAAGAGGGCGAAAAGTCGGAGGAGGCCTAGGATAAGGAGAGTCAGTAGGCACGAACCAGGGACGTTGGCGTTCGTGACGTCGCTCCTGGAGGCGCAGATCCACGCGTATGCCCAGTGCGATCAAATCCTCCAATGCTTGGGGTCGGGGCTGGACTGCAAGTTCATCCTTTACAGATTCGGATAAACCTTGCCAAAATACAGCAATAAGTGCTTCTTCGTTCCAACTAGTCTCTGGTGCGACGGTCCGGAATTCCAGTGGATATTTGGCTACGGACCTACGACCCTGAGACAAATGAACTAAAGAAGAGGCAGCAGTATCTTTGCGAACAGGAATATCAAATACCTGCTGGAATTCTTGGCGGAAAATCTGTTAATTCGACTTGGTCTCCGGACGCAGCTCCCAGATGGGAGAAGCCCAGGCCAAAGCATCCCCTGTTAAGAGAGAGTAAACATAGGCTACCTTGGTGCGTCCGTTAGGAAAGAGGCTTGGATATATTTCAAATTGAATTTCACACTGGTTCAAAAACCCTCGACAGGCCAGAGGGTCACCCGCATATGCTTTAGGCATAGGGATTCTTAAAGGTGTGGCTGCTGCTGGTGGCGGAGTGGGCTGTAGTGAGAGAGTGGATAGTTGTTGAATCAAAATGGTAATCTGTGTTAAAAAAAGAGAGGATGCATTGTTTAAGGGACGTAATAAGCTCCCCCACCTCAGCCAGGTCTGCATTTGGGCACTGCATAATGTCACGCTGTGCAGCCCGCAAACCAGACCAGTCCCCCGTACCGAGGTGGGATGTAGAGCATACGCACTGACAGCAGAGGGGGCGTGTCTGGGATGCGGCGTAGCAGCGCGGCCAGGCCTGGATGTAGATAAAGAATGGTCAAGTACTTGCCGAGTCCGAGGATATAGAAAGTTCCGTAGTCAAAATCCGTAGCAGAGTCCGAGGGTCTTAGAGGTTAGAGTAGTCTGTAGGAAAGCCGAGTTCAGGAGCCAGAGGGGGTTTTCCGACGAGTCGGGTCAATAGCTGTAAGGAATAAACACAAGAGAGCACGACACAGGTTCCAGGCAACACAGGTAGCAAGGAGCTATGCAGAGCAAGGAAGTGAAGGCAAAGCAGGATATTTAAAGCGACAGTGACCAAACTGGACGAGGGGCATGGAGGAGGTGTGTCGAGGAGCTGCTCGTGAGTGGCTGAGAGGCCAGGAAGTAGTGGAGCACAGCTGAGAGTCTGTAACACCAGTGCCAGAATCCAAGATGGCGATGGAAGAGTTCAAGGTATGCACTGGGCGGCATGGGTAGCGACGGGGGGCAGGGGCAGCAGCTGCTGCAGTAGTGGTAGTGGGTAAGGAGGGGTCATGCCGCAAGGGATGTGGCCCCCGATTCCTTACAGAGCTCCAGTGAGTGTGTGTGTATATATAGAGTTCCAGTGAGTGTGTGTGTATAGAGCTCCAGTGTGTGTGTGTGTGTATAGAGCTCCAGTGTGTGTGTGTAGAGCTGAAGTGTGCGTGTGCGTATGCGTGTGCGTGTGTGTGTGTGTGTACACAGAGGGGGCAGCAGTGTGTGTATATAGATCGCTGCAGTGTAAGTGTATATAGGGGTGGTTTCATGTATTTACCATTTTATTTTAATTTAAAAAATCTATATAACTATACAAAAGTGTCTTATTTATGAAAATAGCCTACAGGTCATTTAGCCTATAATAGTAATAATCCCCTCAGAATAGGGCATTACTGGCCAATAATGCCCAGGCTGGGTTAAAGTCCCTCGGCTTCGCCTCGGGCCTTCAACTCTTCCAGCCAGGGCATTATTGGCCAGAAATGCCCTGTTCTTCGGGGACTATTACTTAAATAAAATGCAAGAAAAAATATTGGTATCAATTTACAGGAAATGGCATTGACGTATTAGCTCTAATTAGACATATGCAATCAGAAGATCACTAGTTACCTGTATTCCATGTTTATTTGGGATGTAATAGTTCAACAGTTACTGAACTATACATATGAATAAACATCAACAGACAATTCATTCAATAAAACATTGGCTTTCTGGGCTTAATGACATCACGTTGCCATGGCAAGTGACGTCACATAACCCTGCGGCATCATTTGATGCTGAGTTGCCATGGCATCTCCAAAAGCCATCTGAGCCAAAGTAAGTGGAGTTTACAGGGGCCTTCACCACTTCCATGGCATTTAAACCCAGCGCCTCTATAAACTCCGCCTCTATCAACCCCTGGGCCTCCTGCAGAGAAACTCTTGCCTCCCCTGGTGGCGTGCCCCACAGTTTTCACACCCTGGCTCTAAGGCACAGTCATTAACCATCTCCGATGTCAAAGACCTTGCCGATCCTGCCTCCATAAGTCATAGGCTTATGACCCACCAACACATGCCAAAACCTCACATCCTGACATTACAGGTCCCACCCATGCCCCTGACATATATACCCTGCTCCCATATGTCATGACCCAACCTCTCAAAGACTCTTATCCCTCAACAGTTATGGATTTCCTACTTCCGGGGGTGAGGAGACAGTCTCAACCAAATTTCACGCATGTATGAGACCAAGTCTATTCCTCCAAAGTGGGGGACCTTTGAAACATTTATATGCTACTTTAAAGTTCTATATAGTTGCTTTGGATCTGCCTAGCAACAGGCAAGGGTTGGTTCTTAGCAAGACAGGGGTCAAAAGGAACTGTTGCTGTCTGAAGAAGACCAGGGCACAGAAGAGGGCTGCCGGTGTGAAAGCTATCTATGATTTCTCTGCTTGTGACGGCTACCATGTGAAAACAACTTTGCTATACAGATATAACTGCCGGTCTGAGCCCCTTGACAGGGAAAATGTGTGGTTATCACTCAGGCTTCTCATGTGGCATTTTCACCCTATTCGTGGGTATTTGACGAGTTGACGGCGAGTTGTCCCTCTTATATTTAGGACACTGCATGTTATATTCTCAATGGGGCATATTCTATACACTTTGATAAACTCATTAAGGATTTTTAAGCACTTTGCATACATTTTGGCAAGTTTGCTATTCAGAAAGCTCAGTTGACCTGCCAAACTCATTCGGGAAGTGCATCTCCCTGAGTGGTAGCTCTCCTGCTCAAACACACCGGGTGGAAGCTCCTGCTTGTGTATTTTGAGAAATCACTCTATTCTATTACCTTTGGTGAGAACATCGAGGCTCTCAACTAGCAAGCTCCTCGCAAATTTAATCTTGCCACCCCAAGGGTGGCGAAATAGGATTTGCGAGTAGGACATAAAAAATATATATTTTTCCTGCATCGGAATGAAGCCAGGAGTCTCCAGAGCTGACCCCCATTAATATTAAGCTCCGGAGACCTCCTGCTTGAATCCAATGCAATAAAAATACATTTATCAGGTAGTTTCAATAGCTTAGCGGCTACCCGCTAAGGCAATGAAAGGGTTAAATACTAGTGCCCATTTTATTGTGGGTAGCAGGGGTGGATGAAGGTATTTGGCCCGTGGTGGGTGTTTAGGCCTTGTGGGAGGGTTGTGGGAGGAGTTAAACCCTTCATTACCTTAATACCACTAAGGTAATTAAGGGATTAACCCCTCCCGCTACCCACCCGGTAGGCATAAACAGCCACCACGAGCCAAATACGACCTTAACCCAGCCAGACTAGGAAAGAGTCCCTGCACCGAGACCCTTAAAGTTACAAGGGACTTTCATGCAATAGCATGTCATTTGCACTATCACACCTTACAGAATAAAGGCCTTTGAGTCCAAATGGGAGAAAAACACAATATGAGATCAGGTTAATATTATTAACATGAACCAAGCAAAATATTAACTTTAAAACAGGATTATCCATATCTGTCTATCTGACTCAAATTGACATCTTGTAATTGTGAGTAAATAAATATATAGCCATATTGGGTGCATAAATGAATCAACCATTTAGCCAAGAACCGAACTACTATCTAGGTAGTGCAACACTCTAGAATATATTCCATTCATTGTAATTTATTATATTATATTTTGAAACAGGTGGCATGATATTGTGAAAACCTGGTGACTGCCCACGTCAATTTTGCGAAAATCAAAATACATTTTATGTTAGGCTGTTATTTTTTCCTTTAAGAAATAAAAATCAATTGTGCTTTCTAGTTCTATTTAATATACCTAATGCCAGCAATTGTGCAGCACTTTTACTTCATTACGCTAAACTAACCTCTCTGCTTTATATATTGGTTATATTTTAGTAAATTATCCTTACTTACAGTAGTTTAGTAGCAAACATCTAACATGAAACCCATTAGCATACATACACCACAATTGACATTTCAATATGCTATAGTGATGGAGCCATGCATCTTTAGTGGCAGAATGCTATTAACGGCACTTTTCTTTTACACATACTGTATAGTGGAGAACATTTATTATCTCCAAAATTAGGACAGTGGCTAAGTGCATTCATTATCAAGCTCAGGCTTTAGTTGCAAACAATTGTAAATATGTGAGGGGTGCTTTCCATGTGAAACTTTACTACCACAAGTGATGTATTTTACCCACACATCTGGAACTATGGAAAATTGTTGAAAATGCTTTAGGCTCATCCCAGCACTGGGACAGATGAAAAGCAAAGCTCTACTTCTGTCTTGTCTTATAATGTAACATTTGATTAATTACATAGGAAAGATAACTAACTTTGCTGATCCTGGAACAAAATAAAGCACAGGTGTTATGAAAACAAAATAAGTATTAGTGCCGGAATCTTTTACAATAATTGCAGGCTAATGTCATTATATTAAGCATATTAATGCAGTCAACTGAGTCCCAAACGGACTCACTATGGACTATAAAACTATAAGAAATGTAAATATATATATAGACCCCTGGCTGCAGTGAAAGTGCTGTGTGCTGGGTGATAATGGAGAAAGGCGGAGTTGCAGACCTACCTAAGACATGCAAATGAGCATACAGTAATATTTCCATTTGCTATATGCTTTGCTGTGGACGGTTTTTGTCACTTTTTTTACTCACCATAACTTAACTAAGAATGTTAAAACCCAACCTCATTGCTTCAGCTTTGCATAGCCAGTGTAACCAACCCCAAACTGATGAGACCCATTAAGGTTGAAACAGCTGTCTGTGGGTGGGTGGGTTTACTGGCTATGCATCTTAACCATGGCTGTGCTTAAAGCTGTGACCATGCAGCAAGCTTAAGCCTATAGGGAACCATGTTTAAAATGGTTTTGAAGCAAAAAGTGGCACTGTGTGCTCATTTGCATGTCATTTCCAGAATCCCTTGCTGCAGTGGAAGTGCTGTGTGCTGGGTGATAATGGAGAAAGGCGGGGTTGCAGACCTGCCTAAGACATGCAAATGAGCATACAGTTATATTTCCATTTGCTATATGCTTTGCTGTGGAGGGTTTTTGTCACATTTTTATTCACCATAACTTAGCTATATAAGTCACCACCTTGACAAAGGTCCCATTCGTGGACCGAAACATTGGATTTCGGTTTATTTTTTCAATACACCTGTTTGTTCAATTCTGGAGTGCAGCCTGCCGATTTCGTTTCCAAACTGTATCGTATTGCTTATTCTTCATTATAGGCTCTGCACCCACACCAGTGACAATTACTACGGACTGCTTTTTGTTCTTTTTCTGTTATATGTTATATATATATAACATATATATATATATATATATATATATATATATATATATATATATATATATAGCAACTGTAAATATTACTGTATGTTCATTTGCATGTCTTAGACAGGTCTGCAACCCTGTCTTTCCCCATTGTCACCCAGCATACAGCGCTTCCACTGCAGCAAGGGATTCTGGGAAATGACATGCAAATGAGCACTCAGTGCCACCTTTTGTCTCAAGCTCATATTACACAAGCCAATCCTCAAGCCACTGCATGCTGTTTTAAACACAGCTTTTAAACAGAGGCTGGGATGAGATGTATATATATATATATATATCCCTACCAATTACTTTCCTATAACAAAATATAATGCCGCTCTCCACCTATGAAAGATATTGTAGAGGATAGGGTGCATACATATATAGAGGGGGATGGGGTACAAAGAGAGTAACCCAGCAAGAACCTATTTGCACTCACTTATCTCAAATAGATGGTTAGGAATAATTTAATCCTTGGGTGGAGCCCATACACCATCTAATAATACATATAAAACATTTTATTAACATCTATGCAAAGACACTTAACAACTAATGGTTAAAAATGATCAGGGGGTAGGTGGGGACAGAGGATAGCGTATAAGGTGCCTCCTGTGTATATATATAGTAGAATCACACAGGTATTTCTCTAGCACCAAAGGGTCGGTCTGATTAATACAATGCTTTATCTATTCCCTAGGTAGGCTGTGTATGACAGCTTATTGCTCATATGGAAGCAATGGAGAAGGTATGCAACATTTGCCACCCTTCATTCATATACTGCACAGAAAAACACTCGACCTGCTTCACAACGCATCAACCAGTGCACTGTAATACGTGTGTATGAATATATCACTAAGTGCACTCAGCGGCTGACACAAACGATCGATTACACTGTTTGTACTCTATTTGTATGCTGCAGCAGACTGTATATTGACCAGTTGGGATACGTTGTTAAGCTGTGACTGTGTGCGATCGAGCCTACTGTGAGCCTTCACCTAAATAGGGCTGTTTACTATATACATTTGTTGACGCAGCAGGCTGCTTATACCCGTTGGAATCGATCGTTTGTGTCAGCCGCTGAGTGCACTTAGTGATATATTCATACACACGTATTACAGTGCACTGGTTGATGCGTTGTGAAGCAGGTCGAGTGTTTTTCTGTGCAGTATATGAATGAAGGGTGGCAAATGTTGCATACCTTCTCCATTGCTTCCATATGAGCAATAAGCTGTCATACACAGCCTACCTAGGGAATAGATAAAGCATTGTATTAATCAGACCGACTCTTTGGTGCTAGAGAAATACCTGTGTGATACTACTATATATATACACAGGAGGCACCTTATACGCTATCCTCTGTCCCCACCTACCCCCTGATCTTTTTTAACCATTAGTTGTTAAGTGTCTTTGCATAGATGTTAATAAAATGTTTTATATGTATTATTAGATGGTGTATGGGCTCCACCCAAGGATTAAATTATTCCTAACCATCTATTTGAGATAAGCGAGTGCAAATAGGTTCTTGCTGGGTTACTCTCTTTGTACCCCATCCCCCTCTATACAATTACTTTCCTACCAGTAATTTGGACATGAGGGTCTCTTCACAGGGTTCAATTCGGGTTACACCCTGTTTCTCAAGATACACTATATAGGCAGCACCAACACCATCCAAGTGTTACACTATGTCTAGTAAACAGATATATATATATATAAAAAAAAATACTGTAATACTAGTACTTTAGTCCCACACCTCTTCGGTTCTTTTTAATTGATTTTATTAGCATTTGTGTCCTGTATTTGTGGTTCCCAAACAGTTTTATTTTAAGTTACTCAATAAAGATTATGTTTTAAACTAGGGTGTTTCTCTCTGTGCCACATTATAGGGATTCTTTTCTTTCCAAGTCTGTCTTTAATCTTCTTCCCTGTGAGCACCACCCCACATATGCTGTTTGCCCCCTCCCCCCCCCCACTTCCTTTCCCTCTCTTGTGTGTTGAGTAGGGTATTTTCTGCATTATATACTAACGCAGCTTTTTCTGTATATATATATATATATATATATATATATATATATATATATATATATATTAGAGAAAAAGAGAAAAGAAGCGCCAGATCCTTGTGTAAAATCAGATGGAAATATTTTAATACATCACGGACAAGACAAATGCACACTTACAATTTGTCTGATAAAATAAGGCATATTATGGGACCAGCCCATGCACCAACTGAAGACTCCACGGTCACCTCTGTGTGTATTGAAGTCCACAATGGTTCCGGATCTTGTGTCTGTGTCAGCCGCTGACTCAAAGATGAAGGATCTTTACTTTCCTTTATGAGCGCTTAGTTGTAGCGTGCGGCCGCCATTCACCTCTCTCGTGGAGCACCGGGACCCGGAAAGGACTTGACACACGTCTTTACGTCCTTACGCTGGTGCTAGGAACTGCTCGACCACCGTAGATTCAATGCCAGAAATCCCTACACGTTTCTTCCGTCTTTGCAAACTCTGCAAACATATTTGCCGAGATCCCACAGCAAGTCACAACCATAGAACATTCAATGTTAATGGATCATACAGCTGCACATCCAAGAATTTAGTGTATATGATTCAATGCAACAAATGTGACCAAGGTTGCTACATTGGGGAAACCAGCCAAAAACTACAAGGAAGAATGAATATGCACAGACACTCTATACTCCATCACGAAGAAGGAAGATACTGCTCACCTGTGGGACATCACTTCTCACAACCAGATCATTCCATAAATGATCTAAAAATCAAAATCCTCAATGGAATGTTTAAAAGCACCCAAGAACGGAAAACATTTGAACTCAGAATGATAAGACTCTTTGACACCAAAACCAAAGGACTTAATGCGGACATGGGTTTTCTCACATCCTATCAAAATTGCTTGTAATTATCCTGCTTGCCTCAATTCTTATCCACACTTTCTCTCTCCCCCCAGTATCCCTCCCCACCTTTCTTTGACACTGTCCCCTGGCTTCAAAAACATTTAACACCCTACCTTATCTACAGTAAATATCTGTTTTTTCTTGGTTTTTTTTCTCCTCTCTCTACACTGTTTTAGCCATTGAATCCTTTGTATATCAGTATTGCTGACCTGAAGAAGAGAGGATAACTCTCGAAAGCTTATCCTATGACATAAATTGTTAGTCCAATAAAAAAGGTATCACCTAATACTGAAGAACTCATTTATTCTGATATATATATATATATGCAAATATAACTGTATGCCCATCTGCATGTCTTAGGCAGGTATGCAACCCCACCTTTCCCAATCATCACCCAGCATACAGCACTTCCATTGCAGCAAGGGATTCTGGGAAATGACATGCAAATGAGCACACGGTGTCACTTTTTGCCTCAATAACCATTTTTAACATGGTTCCCTATAGGCTTAAGCTTGCTGCATGGTCACAGCTTTGAGCACAGCCAGGGTTAAGGTGCATACCCAGAAAACCACCCACAGACAGCTGTTTCGACCTTGATTGGTCTCATCAGTGTGGGGTTGATTTTACTGGAAATGCAAGAGAGGCTATGGGATAGGCTAAACCATAATACTGAGTTAAGTTATGGTGAGTAAAAAAAGTGACAAAAACCCTCCACAGGAAAGCAAATATGCAAATATAACTGTATGCTCATCTGCATGTCTTAGGCAGGTATGAAACCCCACCTTTCCCAATCATCACCCAGCACTTCCACTGCAGCAAGGGATTCTGGAAAATGACATGCAAATGAGCACACAGTGTCACTTTTTGCCTCAATAACCATTTTTAACATGGTTCCCTATAGGCTTAAGCTTGCTGCATGGTCACAGCTTTGAGCACAGCCAGGGTTAAAGTGCATACCCAGAAAACCACCCACAGACAGCTGTTTCGACCTTGATTGGTCTCATCAGTGTGGGATTGATTTTACTGGAATGCAAGAGAGGCTATGGGATAGGCTAAACCATAATACTGAGTTAAGTTATGGTGAGTAAAAAAAGTGAAGACCAATCAAGGTCGAAACAGCTGTCTGTGGGTGGTTTTCTGGGTATGCACCTTAACCCTGGCTGTGCTCAAAGCTGGGACCATGCAGCAAGCTTAAGCCTATAGGGAACCATGTTAAAAATGGTTATTGAGGCAAAAAGTGACACTGTGTGCTCATTTGCATGTCATTTCCCAGAATCCCTTGCTGCAGTGGAAGTGCTGTATGCTGGGTGATGATTGGGAAAGGTAGGGTTGCATACCTGCCTAAGACATGCAGATGAGCATACAGTTATATTTGCATATTTGCTTTCCTGTGGAGGGTTTTTGTCACTTTTTTTACTCACCATAACTTAACTCAGTATTATTTTTTTTATATATATATATATATATTTATATATATATATATATATATATATATATATATATATATATATATATTTATATATATATATATATATATATATATATATATATATATATATATATATATATATATATATATATATATATATATATATATATATATATATATATGTAGAGGTATCAGTACCGTGTTTGCCGAGCTTCAATAATCAAAAAAATAAAAACATAAATAGATGATACCGTTCTGTGGCTAACGAAATGCTTTTATTTGTGCGAGCTTTCGAGATACACTGATCTCTTCTTCCGGCGATGTTACAATGAATGAAGCAAAAGGTAAACTTAAAAACAGTGTCTCTTGGAATGTTATCTGTGCTGTTCCTTCCCCCGGTGTGGATGTGTTTTATGGCTGGAGGTGTTAAATGGTTACTGAAAGCAAGTGAAGAAAGAGTGTGTATGTGTATCAGTGTGAATAAAAATGAATGGAGAGCCCACAGTATATACAGTGCTTTACACAAGGTGTGTGTGGAGTGGGACTGGATATAAATGGTGTGGGTGGATGTGGAAATGTGAGAGTTAGTAGCACAACTAAAAGTGTGTGTGGATACTTAGTGGTCCCTATTGGTGTGTAGGGATGGAAAAACAAGGAGTATTAGTATGTGTGAGAGACAGCTGTGTGTGCATACATAAAACACAATATGTACAGACATGGCCTTTAGCGCTTATGGGACGAGAGTTCACTACTGTCAGTAATGACTCATAAAATTTCGATCTCTGTTTAGGCCACTGCTAAGTGTCCCGAACAGTTGCATAAATTTATATTCATGCAACCGTCTCTCTTTCGGGGTTTTAAGATTACATTTGTGTATGTCAACCCTCAGATCGTTCATCTTATGGCCAGAGTCAGAGAAATGTTCGACAACAGGACTGTCTCTTGTACCGCGTGTGATGCTGTGGCGATGCAGGTTCATTCTCTTGTTTAGCCCCTGCCCTGTCTCACCTATGTAGTAGCAGCCCCCTGGGCATTTCATGCACATGATGAGGTACACGACATTGCTGGAAGAACAGGTGAACCTTCCTCTGATTTTGTATTCCCGATTCCTGTGTGGTATTTGTATTGTGTCCGCTGTGTAGAGCATTGCGCAGGTTTTGCATCTTGGGTCCTGGCATGGTTTTGTCCCGCATTCAGTTGTACTGCTGAATACTTTACTCCTCACCATAATATTCTTGAGATTATGGGGTTGTCTGTATGATAATAAGGGTGCTTCAGGGAAGACCTGTTGCAGTCTTGTATCTTCCTGGAGGATGGGTCGGATGGGAGGAAGATCGCCAGGAAACTACAACCCATCCTCCAGGAAGATACAAGACTGCAACAGGTCTTCCCTGAAGCACCCTTATTATCATACAGACAACCCCATAATCTCAAGAATATTATGGTGAGGAGTAAAGTATTCAGCAGTACAACTGAATGCGGGACAAAACCATGCCAGGACCCAAGATGCAAAACCTGCGCAATGCTCTACACAGCGGACACAATACAAATACCACACAGGAATCGGGAATACAAAATCAGAGGAAGGTTCACCTGTCCTTCCAGCAATGTCGTGTACCTCATCATGTGCATGAAATGCCCAGGGGGCTGCTACTACATAGGTGAGACAGGGCAGGGGCTAAACAAGAGAATGAACCTACATCGCCACAGCATCACACGCGGTACAAGAGACAGTCCTGTTGGCGAACATTTCTCTGACTCTGGCCATAAGATGAACGATCTGAGGGTTGCCATACTCAAAGGTAATCTTAAAACCCCGAAAGAGAGACGGTTGCATGAATACAAATTTATGCAACTGTTCGGGACACTTAGCAGTGGCCTAAACAGAGATCGAAATTTTATGAGTCATTACTGACAGTAGTGAACTCTCGTCCCATAAGCGCTAAAGGCCATGTCTGTACATACTGTGCTATATGTATGCACACACAGCTGTCTCTCACACATACTAATACTACTTGTTTTTCCATCCCTACACACCAATAGGGACCACTAAGTATCCACACACACTTTTAGTTGTGCTACTAACTCTCACATTTCCATACCCACCCACACTATTTATATCCAGTCCCACTCCACACACACCTTGTGTAAAGCACTGTATATACTGTGGGCTCTCCATTCATTTTTATTCACACTGATACACATACACACTCTTTCTTCACTTGCTTTCAGTAACCATTTAACACCTCCAGCCATAAAACACATCCACACCGGGGGAAGGAACAGCACAGATAACATTCCAAGAGACACTGTTTTTAAGTTTACCTTTTGCTTCATTCATTGTAACATCGCTGGAAGAAGAGATCAGTGTATCTTGAAAGCTCGCACAAATAAAAGCATTTCGTTAGCCACAGAACGGTATCATCTATTTATTTTTTTATTTTTTTGATAAATTATATATATATATATATATATATACAAATAGGTTTTACCAGATTGGAGTCCGGGAAAAACGAGACAGCACACAGTCTTGTAAGTCCAAAAGAACTATATTCAGTTTAACATGGCACCACATCCAACGTTTCGATCATCTAAACGTGACCTTCCTCAGGGACGTGCCTATTTGCATACATGTGCATATGGGACAAGCATCAGCATTTTCTCTCTTGTTTACAGTGTGCACACTGAGTGTGATTTTTTTTTATATATATATATATATATATATATATATATATATATATATATATATATATATATAAAATCAAAAAATAAATAGATGATACCGTTCTGTGGCTAACGAAATGCTTTTATCTGTGCGAGCTTTCGAGATACACTGATACACTGATCTCTTCTTACGGCGATGTTACAATGAATGAAGCAAGCAAAAGCTATACTATAAACAGTGTCTATTGGAATGTTATCTGTGCTGGTCCTTCCCCCGGTGTGGATGTGTTTTATGGCTGGAGGTGTCAAAAGGTTCCTGAAAGCAAGTGATGAAAGATTGTGTATGTGTATCAGTGTGAATAAAAATGAATGGAGAGCCCACAGTATATACAGTGCTTTACAAAAGGTGTGTGTGGAGTGGGAGTGGATATAAATGGTGTGGGTGGGTGTGGAAATGTGAGAGTTAGTAGCACAACTAAAAGTGTGTGTGGATACTATGTGGTCCCTATTGGTGTATAGGGATGGAAAAACAAGGAGTATAAGTATGTGTGAGAGACAGCTGTGTGTGCATACATATAGCAGAGTATGTACAGACATGGCCTTTAGCGCTCATGGGAAGAGAGTTCACTTGTGTCAGTAATGACTCATAAAATTTCGATCTGTGTATATATATATATATATATATATATATATATATATATATATATTATATATATATATACACAGTATATGAATACAATTAAAAGAAAAAGTATCCCACCAAAAGCACTCAAGTATCAAATTTATTTATCAAAACATCACGAAACACACAAAGAATAAACAGTCCTGAGTAACTCACAGAAATAAAATGTATGGCTAACAACTCAGAGTATATCAACAATGTAATACCTCGGCGCATACACTGCATATATCTCTTATTAGGAAACACACTAACCGCAGGTGTAGATACAAGCAATTAGCCTCACACCAGTATGACTGGCTGGTTTGAGCACAACAACCTAGTGGAACATGAAATAAATCCCTTAAACTAATTAAACACTCACAAGGATTGAATGAAAATAGGATCAGATATAGTCATATAAACTACTAGCATGATAACATTGGGACTATGTATCCCAGCTGATCTATACTCTTCAATATTTAAAGTAAGTCCTAAATCACACAGTAATATCAAGGGCAGTGCTCAAGGGGGAGGCTCCAAATACAGTAAGTTATAGTCTCATGTGTTCCATATGAAAAGACTGTTAGAGATAAAATGGATAGACATATACTTAGCCTCAGCTAAGAGTGAAAGTCTACAGCAGCAGGAAGTAGAGGCCACAAATCAATCAAATAAGCATGCGTGTGGATCACTAAACATCAAAGCAGACAGTTCATTACTCCAACGTCATCGGCGTGCAGAGGAGGCAGTGAAATCGCCACTGGAGTACTCAGGAGTACATACACAAAAAGAAAGAAAGCCCCGACGCGCACGTTTCGCCCAACCACTTTGTCCGGGGACTTCTTTCGTGTTGTGTATGTGTGTATATATATATATTAATTCCGCTTCCAAAGCAAGTACAATCTGGGCAGATTGGCTGTTAAACTATGCGGCTTGTCGCTTTTTAAAGAAGCGGTTTAAAGGAAGTGACATGCAATAGAGAATAACATTTTTTCTAACATTTCATTCTGCTTCTTGTGGACATGCCAAACTGTGTGGTTTGGCAATGAAAACTTGAGCCCTTCAGTCTTCTAAAGAACAAGACAACAGTTTTACAACTAGCTTTCACTGACTGCATACTGCATACTGTATACTGTATACTCAAAATGATAGCTGTGGTGGAGCAATGTATTGCAGGTACCCAGATAAGTTACTGCGAGTGAAGCTCTGTAAAATTCAAAGACCTCACTGAGACCAGAAACCAAGAGGTTACCAATAAGGCAATATATTCTTCATTACAGGCTAACATGAATGAGACTAATTTATGTTTTGTACAACTCTTGGTAATATAATGTATGTTATGAACATGTACATGATTGTCAATTATATATATATATATATTTATATAATCAAAAAATAAATAGATGATACCGTTCTGTGGCTAACAAAATTCTTTTATTTGTGCAAGCTTTCGAGAAACACTGATCTCTTCTTCCGGCGATGTTACAATGAATGAAGCAAGCAAAAGGTATACTTAACAACAGTGTCTATTGGAATATTATCTGTGCTGGTCCTTCCCCCGGTGTGGATGTGTTATTGTTAATTCACAAAGCCACCAGAATACCAAGAAGTGATCTCCTTGAATACAAACAGAAGGAGACAAGCGACAGGGTACCTTTGGTGGTCACATATAACCCACACCTAGGAGCCCTAAGCAAGATCGCCAGGAAACTACAACCCATCCTCCAGGAAGATACAAGACTGCAACAGGTCTTCCCTGAAGCACCCTTATTATCATACAGACAACCCCATAATCTCAAGAATATTATGGTTAGGCGTAAAGTATTCAGCAGTACAACTGAATGCGGGACAAAACCATGCCAGGACCCAAGATGCAAAACCTGCGCAATGCTCTACACAGCGGACACAATACAAATACCACACAGGAATCGGGAATACAAAATCAGAGGAAGGTTCACCTGTTCCTCCAGCAATGTCGTGTACCTCATCATGTGCATGAAATGCCCAGGGGGCTGCTACTACATAGGTGAGACAGGGCAGGGGCTAAACAAGAGAATGAACCTGCATCGCCACAGCATCACACGCGGAACAAGAGACAGTCCTGTTGGCGAACATTTCTCTGACTCTGGCCATAAGATGAACGATCTGAGGGTTGCCATACTCAAATGTAATCTTAAAACACCGAAAGAGAGACGGTTGCATGAATACAAATTTATGCAACTGTTCGGGACACTTAGCAGTGGCCTAAACAGAGATCGAAATTTTATGAGTCATTACTGACACAAGTGAACTCTCATGCCATGAGCGCTATAGGCCATGTCTGTACATACTGTGCTATATGTATGTACACACAGCTGTCTCTTACACATACTAATACTCCTTGTTTTTCCATCCCTATACACCAATAGGGACCACAAAGTATCCACACACACTTTTAGTTGTGCTACAATCTCTCACATTTCCACACCCACCCACACCATTTATATCCACTCCCACTCCACACACACCTTTTGTAAAGCACTGTATATACTGTGCGCTCTCCATTCATTTTTATTCACACTGATACAGACACACACTCTTACTGCACCGACACACTTTATCCGAGCAAATACCCGGTATGTACCTGGCAGATACCTGGAATGCGCCGCTCCTCACCTCTGACAAGCCCCGTTGCATTTGCCTTCCCAGCCTGGGTTCATGCCTGGCTGATGGGCGGCTGATCTGTTAAATGATAATGATTAGGATTTAATAGGCTGCAATGCTTCGCGTGTCTACCAGATGGCATAAATTCATGAATTGTAATGCAGTATATATATATATACTGTGCAGTATTGCAGCCAGCTGGAATAAAATGCTTCAATCCCTGCTTGGAAAATACCTCAATGCACTCGGGCAGAAAACAGTCACAAACCTCAATACACCCGGGTATACCCGAATTCGTGGGACTAGCCGAGCTCGAATAAAGTGTGTCGCCAGTGTACATCACTTGCTTTCAGGAACCTTTTGACACCTCTAGCCATATAACACATCCACACCGGGGGAAGGACCAGCACAGATAACATTCCAATAGACACTGTTTATAGTATACCTTTTGCTTGCTTCATTCATTGTAACATCGCCGGAAGAAGAGATCAGTGTATCTCGAAAGCTCGCACAAATAAAAGCATTTTGTTAGCCACAGAACGGTATCATCTATCTATCATCTATCTACACAACACGAAAGAAGTCCCCGGACAAAGTGGTTGGGCAAAACGTGCGCGTCGAGGCTTTCTTTCTTTTTGTGTATGTACTCCTGAGTACTCCAGTGGCGATTTCACTGCCTCCTCTGCACGCCGATGACGTTGGAGTAATGAACTGTCTGCTTTGATGTTTAGTGATCCACACGCATGCTTATTTGATTGATTTGTGGCCTCTACTTCCTGCTGCTGTAGACTTTCACTCTTAGCTGAGGCTAAGTATATGTCTATCCTGTTAGAGATAAAATGGATAGACATATACACCGCTCTAGAATGGAGATTTCCTCTCCAAATCATCTCGCCAGGAAAAGTTGGAGAGAAAGTAGGTTTAAGCTGCCGATAAACGGCGGGACAGCACTAAGAAAATAAAAAGCATTTTTACTGCATCGGATTCATGCCGGGATACTCCGGAGCTGATACCCATTTCAGGCAACTTCATTACCTTAGCAGCTAATGAAGGGGTTAACCACCAGTGCCATGCTTATTGTGGGAAGCAGGGGTTGGTGAAGGTGGTATTTGGCCCTTGTATGTGATTAGGCCTTGCGGGGGGGGGGTTGCAGCTTGACTTAACCCCTTAATTTCCTTGCAGTTAATACCACAATGATAATGAAGGGGTTAACCACTCCCGCTACCCACCTGGTAGGCCTAAACACCCATCCTTGGGGCTACTACCCCCTTGACCCACCCCCACTACCTACAATAAACAAAAATACACACAACAGCCCTTTTACCCACCTCCTAGGCCACCAATAACCATTACAAGATGTAATAAACACCAACACACAATCCACCCACCCCTTGTGCCCACATAAAACCATATTTTTTTAAATATATTTGTATATACAGGATTATACCAGAGGCCTGCAGGGTTTCCTGGGTGGTCCCCACAGGTGTCTGGGGCCCTCAGGTGTTCCCACTGGTGTCTCGGGGCCAACAGGTGGTTCCAACAGGTGTCTGGGGTTCCTCTTGTGTTCCCAGTGGGCGTCCGGGGGTCCTCGGGTGGTCACCGTGGGGTCCCGCTGGCCTGCAATACTATTTGTGTTATAAAAAAACAAATATGGCCTACATTTCAATTAATACACACCAATATAAGCTGCTATAGCAGTCAATGGTCACCCTAATACAAAAGCATGAATGTCCAAAATACACAATAACCAATCATATACAACAAGAACTTTAACCCCCAAAATCAAAAATTAAAAACACTAGCTAACTAATGAAGTACCTAAATAAAACCACTAGCCAATCAAATAAAGAAATAAAACCACAAGGCATTCAATTAAAGGATTAAAACCACTAGGCATTCAAATAAATAAATCACACCACTAGCCAAAGAAAACATTTAATACATAAAAGCAATAACCAACACAACAATTAATTAATACAACCCCTAGGCAACACATCAATTAAAACCAGTAGCCAACAAAATACATCATTAATTAAAAACGCTAAACAATTTGAATTTTTTTAAAACAAGCCATCACAATTCAAAACAATTTAATCTAAACAATAAACAGAAATAGAGAATATAACAGTCAATAAAAGAAATGCTTTTGCCAAAAAATTCAAAGGCTACCACTGTATTCATCTGTACCCTAAACAGGCACAGATTAATACATTAGCATTAGTGATGTACTGAGTACACGGAATTACCCGGTACCCGGCATTACCCGGCATTACCCGGCAGGTTTTGAGCTACCCAGACATTACCCGGACCCGGTAACTGAGAAGTGGCCCAGCACCGGGTAATACCCGGCGTCGGTTAATGTCAGGGTAGCTGAAAAATACATCATCACTTTATTGCTGTCAGTGACGGAAGATGAGGAAGACCCATGAGGAAGTCGGCGGCAACATTTAGGAAAGTCAGACGTCACCGGAGCAGGAGCAGAAGCGTTCCTATTGGACAGCCGGCTGTCCAATAGGAACACTTCTGCTCCTGCTACGTGCTTCCTCAGCTCACACTACTATGGATTCCTGCACCTGAACACACACCTGATGCTACCACCGCCACAGGACTGCTGCTGACCTTCCTAAATGTCGCCACCATCATCCTCCACCCCCAGGTAAGTGCCAACCGGGTACCCGGCCTGGGAGATCATTTAATTTTGGCCGGGTACCTGTTACCCATTTTTTTTTTAAGTAGGACCCAGTCCAACACAAATTAGCAGTCAATGGGCATTGAAAGACATTTTTAAAAAATCCAATCAAAAAACCTGTAAAAATAAAATTACATACATTCAATATTTATCCTTTAGAAGTGTTGGCCCTCCGAATCCTGTGGAATCAGGAAGCTCTCGTACCAGGACATCATGAAATTCAATCTAAAACTATCCACCATGAACATCCAGGGCATGTCACAAAATTCTTCTTTCTTTAATCTTCTATCATCTTCTACTTTCTTCATCTGTGATTATTTATTTCTTTTCTTTATCTTCTGTCTTCATCTGTTAATCCAATATCCATGTTAAATCCATGATGTAAACCTGTTGGCTTCTTGAGCTTAAATGAGATGTCCCAGCCTTAAATATAGCCTGTGATTTCACATTTGAGTGGCAAATGGTTCACATGCCATCTAATTGTCTGTGAAAACCATGTGCTCTTTTTTTATGTGATGTCATGTAAAGGGACTGAAGAGAGCCAATCAGAATGGCTGTGCTCCATTTCCCTTTAACATGAGGTCACAAAATCCAACGTGGCTGCCGGCACATGGTACTTCAGCTAATCAGATTGGGGATTTATAATTATCACAATCTCACAATTGTGACCGGGACATTTAAATGCATAGAAGATACCGGCACACCATAATGGGCCCTGTATCTTGGGAAGCAGGGGTCTCCAGACCTGAAATCAACACGGTTCTGCTCCAGAGACCCCATGATCATGTACACTAGTAATACAATTTTAATTCAAAATAATTAATTTCCTCTGAGATTTGTACAGGGAGAGGAATCTATCTCTGCAGTAGAATCATCTCGCCGGGTGAGCCCTTTTCAGAGGGTTGAGCATCTCGTCGCCGGCTACTTGCCATTTGTGCAAATGTTGCTATCGCTGGTATTCGGGGCTTTCTGCATAACGTGAAAGCTATGCTGTCAAAAATGGCGATTTAAAAACCCTGGCAATTTCTTCTATCAGACTTTACTTCATGAGGCCCAATATGTCAAACTACCCCACTCATACTCTGGAAGTAACGTCATTTGCATACAGTAAATTGACATAAAGATTACATTGTTTTGAAAGAATTCACAACTCCATATTCAAATAAATGTATCAAATAAAATGTAATTAAGTGGAAACTGTGCAATGGACATTCATCAAATCAATAAAATATTTATTCATAAGTGATATGTACAGTAAGTAATATTTTTTTTATCTGCAGAGTAAACAATTTGCCCAAAGTAAAAAAACAAAAAGGAAGCATAATATTAAAAGATATAACTAATCTGAACAATCATTTTATCAGGTGGAATGCAACTTAATTTACCTATTTTTTTCTTGGGGTAGTTTCTCACATTCTCTAGATATTTTTATAGACAGGCATGAAATATTGATTTAATCAAGATCCCGATTAATATGTTTCTACAGAGAATTAAAAAATATATTGTTACAATTTTATACTGCCTTTGTTGTCATCCTTTTCCTTATTTTTCTGCTGCGCTTGGAAAAACACAGTTATATATATAGACAGTACCTTTATTAAAGATTGCAAAGATTGTAATAGAGTCCTGGCCATTTTTCTTATTGTTTTTACAGATTAAGTTACGGTTACAGCATTTGGCTTTGATGAAACTGAAAAGGGAGCCTGGAATTATCAAGATCCTAAATCTTGGGTTTTGTAGATAGATAACCATCTTTGAATTGAAAGTAATTTCTGCCTGCCATAGTAAAGGATTTAATTGGGGTCAATGTGCAATATGAACTCAGTTTCTGCCCCTTTACAACACAAAGAAATGAAGTAATTGAATGCTGAAAAGCTATTAAACTGAAACTATAGACGTAGTATTAAAAATGTGTAAACACGGAATTGTATTATGCATAAAGAAGAATGCTTAACACCTTTGAAAATATCTCTATGCCAGGAAAATATTAAATTCTCACTGAAATAGAAAATAACTGTAGGAAAATGGCTAAATTCTCTAAACAATGTCTTTAAGACCAATGGCTAGATCACAAAACTACATTAAATCAGGTCATACTGTATGTTGACGCAACTTAAACTTTATGCTCCCTGAGGTTAAACATATATTTAAACCTAATCCTATGCAAAACATGGCCATAGTACAAATCATCTGCACTGGTTTAACATCACTGTGCAGAGGTACTTATAATGGAGATCGATTTGGGTGCAATTATATCTTGGCTTTATTGAGTCTGTTCCTTTATCCAGGCAAAACATACAAAAATAAAAAAATAACAAACCCCTATCTCTTTGTAAGGGCTGACTTACTTTCCCAGACCCTATCTGCAGGACTGGATCGATATTCCCATTACAAGCCTATCACCCCAAAGTCTCAGGAAGTACTATAAGCATCTAGCCATTCATGTCAGTTTCTGGCAGGTTCTGGGTCCTCTGTGTCCAGGAAATATAGGTGGTTGAGTGTCTTGATATCAGCACAGCCTTTGTGCTCTAGACATTGACTGTGTGCAGGCTCTCCTTCTCTCAGCCCAAATGTTATCTAAGGAATCTCTCCTCTGTTTCTCACATCAGGCTTTTTCTAATAGACCTAATCAGCAGATGGAGTCTGGTTGATTGCTTGTGTGCAACTAACCAGCACACTGCTGAATATAGAGGCCGTTTCTCTCAAACAGTGATAAGTCCCTGTTACATACCCCCCTGTTTGTGGAAAGCTCTGTCTTACACGGCCAAAGCCCATCCTTCCACTCTCACTACATATATCCCTGCGGCTTGAATGAGAGTGGATGGAGAATGATAACCCTCAGTCCCACTTGTATTGGAGCCGTTTCTCCAGGTCAATGTCTCCTCAAGAATTTGCTTGAGCTCAGCACCCTTCAGTCACTCGAGGAGGACTTTTACCAAGCACAGTCTTTCATCTGACCGCTTGGTCACGTTTTTTCCTCTGCGTTGGGCAATCCTTTCTTCTTTGAGTTCAGTGTGACCACCTATCTTCATTGTGAGGAATATGGCTTGGGCTCTGGGGCCACAGTAGAATGAATGTATTGGTATTGTGCTTCTCAGTCATAATTCGGTTCTTCTTTCCTGATTTGTATGGAAAGACGATTGCAGTACTGAGATGGCATTGTGGGTGCGATTATAGCAATGCAAAGCTTGCTTGGTTGTGATGTAGAACTTATATCTGGATTGAATCACACCATCAGCTTCCTTCATTTTTTGTAGTAGTATCTTTGCTGCAGACACTTCCTAACATTTGACTGGAGTAAGATTACACACTGCTTCAAATGTTCATTATTCTTTCTTTGACATTGAATTCTCTATATGGATTGGAGAAGGCAGGCTGCTTTACTCTGGATATTTAGCCGACGAGTTTTCCTTCCTCTGTAGGCAGCCTGTACAGTGAGCACAACAAAGCGTCTGCACCAATATACTTCTCTTTCCAACCTTGCTTGGACAAGTGCTTTGTAGTACTTCTGAATTACTCTGCTGCTTTTCTCCCTTTTAAAGAAGTTTAGCTCATCAGCGAGAGAATCCTGTTTCTGGGACTTGCTCTGAGTGTACATCAACGTAATATAATATGAATACATCAATGTAATATTTTGGAGCTCTGCCGATATCTTCGCCCGGGTCACAGCTGCTTGCATCAGTTTCTGGACCTTCTTGTGCTCCCTCTTGTACCGAGTCACCTGGCCTCTAAGCTTGGCCTCTAGCGATGCTCTGGTGATTCTCAGGGTAGCCTTCAGTTTCTCATGTTACTTTGGGTAATCAGACATTCCTGCAGCACTTGTACTTTTTTAACAGCCAGCAGATTTTCTTTCTACAGACATTGCTGCTTCTCTTTGGCAATCTGTAGTTACGGACGAAGACCTTGCTGTTGGTTCTGCAGTAGGTGCTCTCCTTGTGTGCGTTGCTCCAATGCTTCTAACTTTTCATATTCAAATAGTTTCATTGTTTTTTGTAGCCAATTAAGCTTTTCATTCTTTTCATTGACATGGTCAGTCTAATACGAATTTTCTGCTTTCAGCATTGTATTTTCTCTTTTTACAGTCTCTGTAATATTCAGGGCCTCCTTGTAGCCCTCCTTCCATTTATGCACTTCTGAGTTGAGACTCCCGGTCTCCTGACGTGAGACTTCTATCTCTAGGTTGAGGGTATGAAGCTCCTTCTGGGAGACTTTAAGATCCATACTAAGACTGTAGACTGCTTTTTGAGAGATGTCAGCTCCTTAGCGAGACTGTGAAGTTCCTTTTTAGAGATATCCAGTTCTGTGTGGCAACTTCTGTTCTCTTGGTGTGAAGCATCCAGTGCTACACAGAGTATGAACCTCATTCTGCGATCTATCCACCTCTGTATGGACAATGTTGACCGCCTGGTTTGAGGCATTCAGTTCTATGTTGATAGTATGAACCTCCTTCTGAGAGACTTCCAACTCTCTATGGCAATAGTGAACATCTTGCTGAGAGAGACTAATCTCTTTCAGTGCCTCTCATACTTCTGTTTCAGATTAGCAATTATTCTATCAGATTGGCTCTGCTTTTCATCAATGGTGGTAATAGTAGCGTTTGCAGTCTTCAGCTCAATCATCCGGTTCTCTAAGTCACTGCGTATGTGATGTTCCGTGTTCATCACTGTCCCACAGTCAAAGGTGATTGAGAACAGATCACTCTGCAGACTGGCATTAGCTTTCATCTCCTGTTTCAATCGGTTACAAAGTAGATCACAGTTATGCCTGGCAGCTTGCAGTGCATCTGCAGGGCTTATCAAGGGATTGTCACTCACTGGTTCTGGCTCCGCTTCCCTGGTACAGTAGTTTGAGGGTTCCTCACTGTTGGCACCGGAAAGACACTTCTTTGGGTTACATGACTTCTGCCTTGAGCCCTCTGGATATTCTGTCATCCGCGTAATGAATCCTCCATTTTCTCAAGGCTGCAGGGCATCTCGGACCCACTTTTTCTCTGCGAGATCTGCAGATGTGTCTGCTCCTTCCACGGTAAGTAAAGAATCGCTTTTCATTTTCCGCCTTTTTGTTTTGGACGACTCTGTCCCATCAGGGATACTGCGGTCTCCGTCTTTATTTGAAACTTCAGCAGCTTCACTGTATCCGTGTGGTGAACTATTACCCTAAAGCTCAGCGCCGTGACCGTTGATAGTGTATAATTACAATCCTTAATAATGTAACTTAATATAAAGGTGGTAACATTAAAGGTGGTAACATTAAACCCGTGTGTGATTTAGTGAAAGCTGCCGTAGGGTCCCTGCCTAACAAATAACTCACAAATTCGTTTAACAGACAATGATAAAACAATGCAGTAAATCGGTGCTAAAGATAACAACAATACCCCAGTCCAATGTAATGTCCATATAGATTGAGAAAGTTCTCCTAATGTTCCAATTGCAAACGGAGTGGTGGATCAATTGCTAGCTGGTGTTTCAAAATTCCTCCTGCAGTGGAATATACAAGGGGAAAGAAACCATTGCGCAGCCACAAGCACCAACAAACGGCTCAAGAAGATTTAAAAGTAATCAACTTAAAAAAGTAGTGTTGCTATGTTCATTTGATAGAATCTGTGCTTTAACCAACATCTTCTCCTGGACCTCACGTATCCCCCATGTTGTCAGTCTTTAGTCAGCTCACTCTCCTGTTAACTCACAGCCTGATCACTCAATGGTAATCTCCGCGGGTTCCCAGAAAGGAAATGACATTTTACGTGCTGTGAAATATGGGTGCATTTTTATTGTATTATATGGAATTTATCCAGGGGGATGTGTGTTGCCCTTTATGGTACAAATAACACTAGTAGTCAGGAACTCCCCCATACCTCTGAGGAAGTGACCACTTTGAGTCACGAAACGCGTTTGGGGAAGGAGGAGTTGAGAGACTGAGGTGTCCGCTAGCAAGGAGAATGGAGGGGGTGCCATCGCGTGACGTCAGTTACTTGCGTGGAGACTGGCGTCAGTCACTGGAACGGAGAGCAGTGAGAGCGCGTTCAGCCCAGTGTTCATCACCCCCTACCTGTAACAAGCTGTGGACGGCACATTGTCAGTTGTTCTGCAACAGCCTGTTTATGTAAGTAAGCCTTTGGCTGTTTTTTATACTGTTATTAAAGTTTTTAAAACATACTGGACACCTAACAAGCTCCTATTAAACCCCCAAAATACCCACAACATATATATAAGCATATGAGTGTCAGAGGAGTGCTACTGAGCATGGCAATATGCATTAAAACCAGAGACATAACATAAAACACAGACAAAGCTCAGTTTTTAGCACATCTAGTGAGACTCATACACAGTACAGTGCCTAAATATATATGGATAAATATCTAATAAGTAAATGGTCTTTTAGTTTGACATTTTTGGCCAAAATTGTTGTAAGCCCCTGAGCCAACGCCAAGGCAGACCACATATCAGGGGTCCCTAACGCTAATATAAATTCTTAATAACCTGTTTAATAACAGGAAGAATGATTTATAGTAAATCTGTCAATATTAGCTGCAAAGTTCTGTCTGACTGAAGCTTTTATTAACCTGTACATTACCAGGAAAAGCACTCTGTATTAGAGATGTCACAGCCAAACTGCAAGCAGGCAAGTTCCCCTGAGTGGAAGATGCTATGGAGTGAGCCCATAACCATTTAAATGTGGGAGGGGGGGAGCTTAAATTAAGTAGGAGGTTGCCAACCTCCAATCAGCCATGACTAGCTGGACAAGAATTGTAAAACATACTGGACACCTAACAAGCTCCTATTAAACCCCCAAAATACCCACAACATATATATAAGCATATGAGTGTCAGAGGAGTGCTACTGAGCATGGCAATATGCATTAAAACCAGAGACATAACATAAAACACAGACAAGACCATTTACTTATTAGATATTTATCCATATATATTTAGGCACTGTACTGTGTATGAGTCTCACTAGATGTGCTAAAAACTGAGCTTTGTCTGTGTTTTATGTTATGTCTCTGGTTTTAATGCATATTGCCATGCTCAGTAGCACTCCTCTGACACTCATATGCTTATATATATGTTGTGGGTATTTTGGGGGTTTAATAGGAGCTTGTTAGGTGTCCAGTATGTTTTACAATTCTTGTCCAGCTAGTCATGGCTGATTGGAGGTTGGCAACCTCCTACTTAATTTAAGCTCCCCCCCTCCCACATTTAAATGGTTATGGGCTCACTCCATAGCATCTTCCACTCAGGGGAACTTGCCTGCTTGCAGTTTGGCTGTGACATCTCTAATACAGAGTGCTTTTCCTGGTAATGTACAGGTTAATAAAAGCTTCAGTCAGACAGAACTTTGCAGCTAATATTGACAGATTTACTATAAATCATTCTTCCTGTTATTAAACAGGTTATTAAGAATTTATATTAGCGTTAGGGACCCCTGATATGTGGTCTGCCTTGGCGTTGGCTCAGGGGCTTACAACAATTTTGGCCAAAAATGTCAAACTAAAAGACCATTTACTTATTAGATATTTATCCATATATATTTAGGCACTGTACTGTGTATGAGTCTCACTAGATGTGCTAAAAACTGAGCTTTGTCTGTGTTTTATGTTATGTCTCTGGTTTTAATGCATATTGCCATGCTCAGTAGCACTCCTCTGACACTCATATGCTTATATATATGTTGTGGGTATTTTGGGGGTTTAATAGGAGCTTGTTAGGTGTCCAGTATGTTTTACAAATCTTGTCCAGCTAGTCATGGCTGATTGGAGGTTGGCAACCTCCTACTTAATTTAAGCTCCCCCCCTCCCACATTTAAATGGTTATGGGCTCACTCCATAGCATCTTCCACTCAGGGGAACTTGCCTGCTTGCAGTTTGGCTGTGACATCTCTAATACAGAGTGCTTTTCCTGGTAATGTACAGGTTAATAAAAGCTTCAGTCAGACAGAACTTTGCAGCTAATATTGACAGATTTACTATAAATCATTCTTCCTGTTATTAAACAGGTTATTAAGAATTTATATTAGCGTTAGGGACCCCTGATATGTGGTCTGCCTTGGCGTTGGCTCAGGGGCTTACAACAATTTTGGCCAAAAATGTCAAACTAAAAGACCATTTACTTATTAGATATTTATCCATATATATTTAGGCACTGTACTGTGTATGAGTCTCACTAGATGTGCTAAAAACTGAGCTTTGTCTGTGTTTTATGTTATGTCTCTGGTTTTAATGCATATTGCCATGCTCAGTAGCACTCCTCTGACACTCATATGCTTATATATATGTTGTGGGTATTTTGGGGGTTTAATAGGAGCTTGTTAGGTGTCCAGTATGTTTTACAATTCTTGTCCAGCTAGTCATGGCTGATTGGAGGTTGGCAACCTCCTACTTAATTTAAGCTCCCCCCCTCCCACATTTAAATGGTTATGGGCTCACTCCATAGCATCTTCCACTCAGGGGAACTTGCCTGCTTGCAGTTTGGCTGTGACATCTCTAATACAGAGTGCTTTTCCTGGTAATGTACAGGTTAATAAAAGCTTCAGTCAGACAGAACTTTGCAGCTAATATTGACAGATTTACTATAAATCATTCTTCCTGTTATTAAACAGGTTATTAAGAATTTATATTAGCGTTAGGGACCCCTGATATGTGGTCTGCCTTGGCGTTGGCTCAGGGGCTTACAACAATTTTGGCCAAAAATGTCAAACTAAAAGACCATTTACTTATTAGATATTTATCCATATATATTTAGGCACTGTACTGTGTATGAGTCTCACTAGATGTGCTAAAAACTGAGCTTTGTCTGTGTTTTATGTTATGTCTCTGGTTTTAATTAAAGTTTTTAGCAATCTGCACCATCATCTCCTATGTCATTTCCTTTCTGGGAACCCGCGGAGATTACCATTGAGTGATCAGGCTGTGAGTTAACAGGAGAGTGAGCTGACTAAAGACTGACAACACGGGGGATTCGTGAGGTCCAGGAGAAGACGTTGGTTAAAGCACAGATTCTCTCAAATGAACATAGCAACACTACCTTTGTAAATTGATTACTTTTAAATCCTCTTGAGCCATTTGTTGGTGCTTGTGGCTGCGCAATGGTTTCTTTCCCCTTGTATATTCCACTGCAGGAGGAATTTTGAAACACCAGCTAGCAATTGATCCACCACTCCGTTTGCAATTGGAACATTAGGAGAATTTTCCCAATCTATATGGACATTACATTGGACTGGGGTATTGTTGTTATCTCTAGTGCCGGGTTACTGCATTGTTTTATCATCAGCTTCACTGTATCCGCCAGACTTTTCTTGCAGTTGCGTTAGCTGGCAGGAATATTCGGGGTCATAGAGACATGTGCATACCGAGTTTAGGCACCTCCACCATTTTTCGGGTGTTTTGTGGGTGTGACTCAGTTTAGGTTCCCCATAAGAGATATCTTCATCCTTATCCTCATAGAACCGGAAGGGCCACTCTTCCGTGGGGTAGGGTTCATTACAGGACCTCCACATCTTGACCTCTATTTTGGGGCTTTCAGGTGTATTTTTCTTCCTGACCTCAGGAGGTGATATTCCAGCTGTTTTCACTGTATTCGCTTGATCCCCAGCTTGTAGTCCTACAGGTGAGCAGACTTTGCTTGCAGAGTTCGTAGCTCTCACATGCACCTCTGTAGACTTTTTCTTTTTCTTCTTCTTTACTTTTGCAGATTCTTAGACATCAGTAGTACTGTACACATATTCTTTCTATCAGTGATACTGAATGTGCACTTGCTAAGAAAAACATCTGCATTTTCCTTATTACCGCAGTTCCTTGGCACATTGAAAAATAGATTCCTCTGGCTGCTGCCCTTTTTCTGTGGCCATATGATCCCCATCCTCATGATCCAAATAAGGCCTGAAGGGACACTGCTCTGTGTGGCTGGGCTCTTTACACCTGGAACACATTTTCTTCCCCATTCTTGCAGAGTCTGTATTTGACTTCAGCTGGGTGGCCATTTTAAAATACCAGAGTTTTTTTTCTTCACATTAGTGGCGGGGTATACTCTGGTCACAGCATCAGTACCTTGTTTGGATCACCATCTGTTGCAGTCCTCCCAGTCCAACTGTGGCATTGTGGCTTTCTCCAGTCCAGTAGTAGCTTTGCTGCCTGGATGTGTAGCCATTTGAATCTAGTCACTTCTGCACGTGATTCTTTATTTTATTGCTCAGGCTGTTTGCAGGCAAAAGCACAAAAAAATCACAGGCAGTCTCCAGGGCCTTTTGAACTTCAAGGGCCACTTCTTCTCACCCCAACTTCTGACACCATATCTAAGAGATGTGTGCAGATATAATGGAGACTGATTTGGGTGCAATTATATCTCGGCTTTATTGAGCCTGTTCTTTTATCCAGGCAATATATACAAAAACAACAAAATAACAAACCCCTATCCCTTTGGAAGGGCTAACATTATCTGCAGGACTGGAGGGATATTCCCATTACCAGCTGGTCATCCCAAAGTCTCAGGAAGTACCTTAAGCCGGTGGCCCTCTATGTCAGTCTCTGGCAGGTTCCTGGTCCTAAGTATCCAGGAAATATAGGTGCCTGGGTGTCTTGATCTCAGCACAGCCTTTGTGCTCAAGACATTGTCTGTCTATAGGCTTCTCTGCTCTCCTTCTATCTGCCCAAATGTGAGCTAAGAAATCTCTCCCCTATTTCTCACATCAGGCTGGTTGATTGCCTGTGTGCAATTAATAAGTACACTGCTGGACTTAGAGGCAGTTTCTCTCAAACAGTGATAAGTCCCTGTTACAGTCACGTTACAAACCATTAGTGATTATATGTGTTATATTACCGTAACCCTATACATATCTACAATGAGAACTGTATCATGCACGCACTTTACAAAATAAGCTGCACATGTGTGTTTACTGTTAATACAGTCTCGGCCAGCTTTAAACTAATGCAGCTGCCGCCGCAGTTTAAAAACAGCTGCGGGCGGCGCGTGGTTATCTTCGGCCGTTTTTGGCCGTTTTTCCCGCGCCTCGGGCGCTTTCAATAGTAAGCGCCATTAGCGCTTATCTATTGAAGCGGCCGCCGCGTGGGAAACTCCGTTTTAAACAAAGAGAAGACCCGCGGTTAGCCCGCTATACACCCGGCAAGCTTTAGAATAAAGTTGGCCGGGACAGTATCACTCATGTGCTATGAATAAACTAGTTGCATATGCCTTATCTATACATAATGCGCATATGCATTTCAAATAAAATATAAATAGAGTTTCAAAACATCCATTCCTCATAGCACACACCTTTATTTAGGGAATCACATGTCTCAGCAAGGCTCCAAGGGTCCCTCTGAGCTGCACACATAAGGATAGTCAGATTCACAGATGAGGAGCTTGAACAGTTGATAAAGAGGATAGTAGAAACTGTACTAAAACTGTCTGGTGAGCTGTTCCTGTACAAATGCTGGGGAGAAAAGTGGCATTTGGAGAGACATTCTAACTGGCATTAACATGCTGGGCAATACCAACAGAACCCCATAGATTATGAAGAAAATTTCGGCAGATAGTAAGTGAAAGCTCAAAAATAAGCTGTCAAACCATGCCAAAGCAGTCAGCAAAACTGAAGGTGAACCAGCAGTTGAGCTGTACATTGCTCCTTATGAGGAAAGGACATGGGGCTATTATTCTCCTATTCAGGGTGACTTGTCTTCTACCCCTGAGTGATATTTCAGACATGCAAGAGAAGGAACCTGGTAGTATTATAAATTAATACATTCCTAGACCATCCACCAACGGAGACTACATTATTGATATAAGTCTTTGCGCTTTTAATTTATCTGTTTAATAAAATCACTTTTTATCTTTCCTACTGCCTGATTGTCAATCACCCCGAGTTCAAACTGCGAGACTGCAGATACAGCAATTACAGTGGATTCCATGCTGCAAGTTTTTGCCCTCATCACCCACACTCACACAAGCCCGTGTGAGTTTATCTATTTATCTATTTATGTATCATTCTTTTATTAACACCATATTGTGGTAAATTCTCTGTCCTCCCACTCACTCTGGATCTCCGTGTGTGTGTTTTTTTCCTGTGTCTTACGGCAAGATACTAAGATTGCAGACAGAGTTATCACCCACAGTGGACCACACGCTGCAAACAGTTGCCCTTATTGACAAGCCCGTGTGAGTGTATTTATGTATTTATCTACTTTGGCTACTGACACCATAGTGTGTTTTTAGCTTTGTTCCTTTGCTCACTCTGGACCCCCTCTGTGTGTCTGTCTCCTATGTGTTCGAAACGGCTTCTATGAGCCAGAACATACAGCTATAAGACAACATCAGCAAGCGATTCATGCAAGCCAGTATCCGCTCCAGTAGATGATCCCACTTCGTGACCAGACTAAGAATATCAAAGACAACACTGAGGGATCCTGCTCACATGTGCCCGTGTGAGTATTTATAGTATCATCACCCCTCACCCCACTGTTTATATACACCCTTCAACTTATACACTGTCTCAAACTACAGGCCAATCTCACTTCTCCCAATTCTATCCAAAGTTATGGAAAAATGTGTCCAATCCCAATTAAGCGATTTCTACACCAAGACAAATTTCCCTAGCCAATTCCAGTCTGGGTTTCGTCCCAAACACTCCACCGTAACTACCCTGCTAAAAGTTTGCAATGAAATCCTGTGCGGAATGGAACAGGGACAACTCACTGGTGCAGTATTCCTAGATTTTGCAAAGGCTTTTGACACAGTTGATCATGTTATCCTGCTTAACAAACTCCAGAGCTCTGGAATAGGGAAACATGCTTTAAACTGGTTTCAGTCCTACCTATCAGGAAGATCCCAACATGTGTCCATCTCAGGCTCTAACTCCAACCCCCTGGATATCACCTGTGGTGTCCCGCAAGGCTCTGTTCTGGGGCCCCTACTCTTCTCAGTGTTCATTAATGATCTTCCCACAGCTTGTAAGGAAGCCTCAATACACATGTATGCAGATGACACAATCCTGTATGCACACAGCCATAGCCTCTCTGACCTTCAACACATACTTCAGTCTGACTTTTTGAGACTCGAAAACTGGATTTCCCAAAACAAACTGTTTTTAAACACTGACAAGACGGTAACAATGGTATTTGGAACCAAGACTAAATTTGTAAAGCTTCCAGTGACTGAGCTCCAGATTAGAACCAACGCTAAAACCACCCTAACACATGTCACTAGTTTTAAATACCTGGGCTTATGGTTTGACTCCCACTTAACATTCGGGGTGCACATTGATACCCTGACAACCAAGACCTATGCCAAACTAGGGGTACTTTACAGGAACAAATCCTCCCTAAGTCTCCTGGTCAGAAAGCGTATTGCACAGCAGATGCTAATGCCAATTATTGACTATGGAGACATACTATATGGCTCGGCTCCTCAAACCCACCTTAGCAAACTTGACACCCTCTACAATTCAATTTGTCGTTTTGTTCTCCAATGCAACTACAACACACATCACTGCGAAATGCTCAAAGAACTAGATTGGTCATCACTAGAGTCTAGGCGCAAAGTTCACCTTTCCTGTCTCACCCTCAAATACTTTCTGGGCAAGCTACCCAGCTACCTGAACAAGCTCCTCACACCTACCACATGCAGTACCTATCACCTGAGATCAGACTCCAAAAGACTATTCATGGTCCCAAGACTCAACAAAGTATCCGGACGTTCCTCCTTCTCCTTCCGTGCACCCCAAAACTGGAACAACCTACCAGAGACTCTCATATCCACCACCAGCTAAAGTTCTTTCAAATCTAAGGCTGTCTCACACTTTAATCTGGTCTGTAACTGTTTCATACAGTACGCTCATAATATATATTTTCTTTAACTGTGCATGCAATGTCTTGTATATAATGTATACCTTGTTCATTTATGTAACTGTATTTGTAACCATGTATTATTTTGTTTTACTCTGTGCCCAGGACATACTTGAAAACGAGAGGTAACTCTCAATGTATTACTTCCTGGTAAAATATTTTTATAAATAAATAAAATAAATACCACAATTTATTGTCTTATGTTCCTTCTCCTTACATGCGCTCATCTCCACTCCATCCACCACTTCACCTAGGATCAGGGGTTGATCCTATTGATTGAGCTGCAGTACCATCAGGGCCAGTATTAATCCTTTGATATTTAATCCTTGTCACTCTGAGCCTCGCCTTCTCTTTATTTACGCCACCTCAGGGGCTCCTAATAGATCCACCCATTTGAGGGAGCGCCACTGTTTTCTCTTTTTCTATACATCAGTCTATCCCAACCAGTGGCAGCAAACCTCCTTCATTTATTAAAATGGAAGAATCATTCATTGATATGGAAAATATAGAAGTACCATTTGAAAATATTTTTACTAAGAGACTCAAACGCGGTAATGATACCGATTTGAAATTAAGAATGATAGCAGAGTCAAGTCATAGCAAAGAAGATATAATCAACGCCAAGTTTGATAGACTAGACATACTTCTTAAAAAAGAAACAAAAAAACATTGGGATAAGGTCTTTCTGGAGAAATACATCGCTAACAAACGTATTCACAAAGGCCTAAGAATCCCTAAAAAATCATCATTCGAACTTACTGAAATTGAACTCGCTGTGGCTTGGGACAAGATACTTGATACTTGTTCAAATGATCTGATGAATTTTATCATCAGCCATCATAAGAACTCACCAGCAGAGATCAACGCAGAAATTATTGAAATTGAGAAATCATTAGAAACACTAACAGACAACCCACAGTTTATCATAAGGAATAATAAACTATCAGGTGAAATTGACACTCTTGAACGAAATTTAATAGAAAATAAGAACAAAAAATTTAAAAGAGATGAAACAGACTATTTAGAGGGGAATCAAAACAATAATAAGAAATTGCAGAAATTTACATTACACTATCAGGAACACCAAAGGAGAAACCCACTACTCCGACTATTATAGCAACCACCTCGACACACGTGAATATTCAACAAGAGACACAAAACACCAATACAGACAAGCAAAGAGAACAAAGAAAAGTAAATTTCACGCATAGGGAAAAGACACTGCCTAACAAGCATACCTCCCATCGTCAGAGAGAAAAAAGAGGAAATAGACCAAGAGATAATAATCCCAAGAGGAATTATTTCCATCAATATAGAGACAATTACCATCAGAGCAATAGAAGGGATGAGAGACATGAAAGGAATTATGAGAGGGGCTATTGGTGCTATGATAATGACGACCATTATAGGTACAGACCCTCTAGCCCTCCACATAGAGAACGTAGGGAATATAGGGATTATAGAGATGACCGGAGAAATTCTAGACCAGACCACTATCACGAACAACGTGAAAGAAGACATAGCCCAGTATGGGAAAGAAACCCTGTAAACCAACCGTCTGGGTCTTTTTTAGACAGAGCACCCCCACCCCTTCCCCTACAGAATCGCTTCCAAAATGCTAGCCAAAGACAAATCTATCGTCTTCAAACAAGCTGATAAAGGTGGGGGAGTAGTGGAAATGGACGAAGAATACTACCTCAAAGAGGCAGGGAGGTTATTATCAGATAATATTACATATGAACACCTCCGCACTGACCCCACAAAAACCTTTAGGGATGAATTATTAGTTTAATTGGATCATGGTAAAACAGGTATTCTAAATGACAAAGAATATGACTATATCAATAACAAGTTTCCAGTTATGGCAGTCTTTTATTTTTTGCCTAAAATACATAAAAGCATAACAGCACCACCAGGAAGACCTATAATCTCTGGAATAGGGTTTCTCACATCCAACCTGTCTGAATATATTGACACCTTTCTTCAAAAATGTGTTGTGACTGGGAGATCCTATCTCAGAGACACCACAGATGTTCTTAATATCCTCACCCCCATTGTATGGCAACCTAATTTTATTTTAGTTACATGTGACGTAGCATCGCTGTATACATCTATCAATCACACCAAGGGGCGTGAGGCTATCTGTACAGTTTTAAACCAAGATCAGAGTATGGCAGTGGAACAGATTAGTTTTCTACTTGATAGTATTACTTTCATCCTTGAACATAATGTTTTTAATTTTGATGGCAATTTTTATCTCCAACGTCACGGTAACACCATGGGGACCAAGTTTGTGCCCAGTTATGCAAATCTGTTTATGAGTGTGTGGGAGGACAATACTATCTGGTCCCCCAACGGATTTGGCGCAGACTTGGTCCTCTGGCGAAGATATATCGATGTTGTGTTTTTTATCTGGCAGGGTGGCGAAGAGAGCCTGAAACTGTTCATCGACTATATTAATCAGAATGATCAGAATCTTATATTCACGTCTCAGTGGCGTCAGTCAACGATAGACTTCCTCGACCTTACCATTTATATTGAAGAGGGTCTGATTAAAACTAAGACCTTCTTCAAAGAAGTGGACTGTAATAACTACCTCCTAAATAGCAGTTGTCACCATCGAAGGTGGTTGTCAAATATTCCATCGGGCCAATTTAGACGCATCCGCCGCAACTGTACAGATGACACTGTTTTCAAAGAGCAAGCAGGCATTTAAAAAAAACGTTTTATTGAAAAGAACTACGATAGAGAACATCTAAGTACTGCATTGACACAAGTCAGCCAAATTGATAGGATGACACTTCTAGCAACTAGAGAGAAAACCAAAGGTGGAGAGTTTATGACCCCTTTATTAACTAAATACAATCAAGACGCAGACAAAATACAAAAAATTCTTAAGCGTCACTGGCACCTCTTAGAAAGTGATCCAGTTTTAAAAGAGCATATACCGAAAAACCCAAGAATAATTTTTAAAAAGGCTGATAATATTAAAAATCAACTTGCACCAAGTGTTTTTTAAAAAATCAAGTACCAGTATCAAGACCTCCTGGCTCAATGAAATTTTAGGTTTCCACAAGTGCCAAACATGCAAAGCATGCCAACATGGTTCAAAAGAGAAAATGCATTTTAAATCTTCAGTTACTGGCGAAAAATTTACAATGAAACAGTTCATTAACTGCCGTTCAAGCTTTGTTGTATACATGCTCAAGTGCCCATGTGGTCTCCAGTATGTTGGACGCACTAGTAGACCACTACGCGTCCGCATACTGGAACACATGAGCAACATAAGAAAACAACTTCAGACTCACAGTGTGTCTAAACATTTTCAAACCAAACACAACAGTGATGTGATAGGTTTGACATACCGTGCTATCGAGCAAGTACCCACTTTCTGGCGAGGTGGAGACAGAATGTTAAGACTATCTCGTAAAGAAACATTCTGAATTTACAAACTCAAGACATTGGCCCCAGGAGGTCTGAATGCAGATATTGACATTGCTGCAATTTTATAAAAATGCAGTTTTTACATAAGCCTTTTTATTATCCCTCATTCCTTTGCACTCCATTTTTATCATTTTTATTTTATTATTATATTTTTTTCCATTTTTTAATTGTATTAATTATTCATTCATTGTGCATTATTCGTTATGTGCTTTGATTATATTCACTCTGTTCCATTTTCACTTTGCTCCCAGTGGTGCACGGCATCTGTATATCTACGATCACGACGCCACTCCGATTGACGTCACCAAAATTCAACGCATGCGCGGAGGCTCCCACTGAGCGCGACACCCTCGGCGAACTACGCATGCGTACATCATGGCGCCGACTGACAGCGCAGCTGAATCTGCGCCAGATGGAATGAACGCTCACAATCATCTTTCATGGACTGCAGCCGGTTTGCCCTGCATTAGAAATATACTTAAAGCTCCAGACACTCCACGCTATCACCTGAACCTGACGAAGGAAATTGACTTTCCGAAACGCGTTGTTCTAGGTATAGCGTGGAGCCTTTTAGACCTGCAACTGCTCCCGTAGCTGCTTCCAGCCTCTGGAACACAGCCCTGCACCCGGACGTGGATAAGGGGACTTAATGCTACCAGAACTGGTTCTACCCATGGAGACTACATTATTGATGTAAGTCTTTGAGCTTTTAATTTATCTATTTAATAAAATCACTTTTTATCTTTCCTACTGCCTGATTGTCAATCACCCCAAGTTCAAACTGCGAGACTGCAGATACAGCAATTACAGTGGATTCCATGCTGCAAGTTTTTTGCCCTCATCACCCACACTCACACAAGCCCGTGTGAGTTTATTTATCTATTTATCTATCATTCTTTTATTAACACCATAGTGTGGTAAATCCTCTGTCCTCCCACTCACTCTGGATCTCCGTGTGTGTGTTTGTTCCCTGTGTCTTACTGCAAGACACTAAGATTGCAGACAGAGTTATCATCCACAGTGGACCACACGCTGCAAACAGTTGCCCTTATTGTCATCACTCTCACAAGCCCGTGTGACTGTATTTATTTATTTATCTACTTTGGCTACTGACACCATAGTGTGTTTTTAGCTTTTTTCCTTTACTCACTCTGGACCCCGCTCTGTGTGTCTATCGCCTGTGTGTTCGAAACAGCTCCTATGAGCCAGAACATACGGTTATAAGACAACATCAGCAAGTGATTCACGCAAGCCGGTATCCGCTCCAGTAGATGATCCCACTTCATGACCAGACTAAGAATATAAAAGACAACGCTGAGGGATCCTGCTCGCATGTTGTGAGGTACCTGCCCAGGTGTTCCAGCAGTTCCAGCACCCAGGTATGGCCAAAAAATCAAAAGGGATCCACTGATCAAGCGACATTGATGTCAGCGAAGCCTTCGCCTCTGTGTGGGGTGAATTTCAGGCCTTCTCACTTTACAAGTTGTGCAGGCCTGGTCTAGAGGAAAAGAGTTAAAGAGACCATACTTTGGCTTAAGAAATTAATTTAATGGGTAAAAATAGAAAGGTGTAAAATTGTGCACTCACAAATGAGATGTGTCAAATTGCAATGGTAAGGTGTGAGGTCTATCAGTACAGCGGTCGATGTGTGGTTGCTTCTCTCCTCTCGTGGAACATCCTAGCCTGTGTGTCAGCGTCAGGCAACACCCTCCGTCCAGATCCTGGAGTCTGGGGTTGATGACGTCACTCTCCCCTCAGCCATGGACCGCGTCTCACTGTTCAGCCAAATCTACCCATTTGCTCAACACATTTCGTGTGTACTCCTCCCATTTCTTCAGGTTTTTGATGCGGATAGCAGGTCCTCTTAATGCCCTTCCTTAAGTATCATGTTAGTAGTCATGGTTACCTCATGAATGCAACGTGGTGTAACAACACTACATCAGATTTACCCTTTTCATCTCTGCTTCACATAAAAAAGAGATCCATATACAGGTATACCTAACTATCTATAAAACAAAAAGTATATAGCAATATGCCTTCACTAGATTCCTCTTTGAGCTGCACTCAAAGTGTAAAGAAGTTTAGTCAGACTAAATTAGTTCTGGAATTCCAATATTGGGAACAGACTATTTTAGTCTGAGTATACGTCTTTACACTTTGAGTGCATCTCAGAGAGGAATCTGGTGTAGGCTTATTGCTACAGCATACACTTTTTGTGTTATAAGTTATATATTATCCTCATGCACCAGTATATTTGTATTAATATTCTACATTGAAAATACAGCTACGCCAGCCTTTATTCTAAAGCCTCGCATGCCGTACCGCTCTCAATACCGGGTCATGACGCGCCATGTTTTCCAATCATATAGCAAATGACTCGGGTTTCTATCGGTTTTCTATCGCGTGCAGAATCCATTTATCGGGTGGTTAAATTGCATTTTAGCGTTGTATTGCAATACCGTCTAGAAACTCAAGTGGGCGATCGCGATATTTGAAGCAGAGATTAACGTTACGAGTTCACACTGTATACAGTAGTCTGAGGCTCCTTAGCCCTAAACATAAAAAATATGAGGACACATACAGTACGTACTGTATACAGGATGCTAAAGGGAAAATAAGTACAGTATTACAAAAATATAACGTTGCGTCTTCTTCCGAATATAAAATATTTTTTCCGCTCATGCGGATTGGAACCTTGTTGAAACACATACTTTATGCATGTCATCACATTTCTATACAGTATGTATTATTTATTAATCAATATTTTTGCTAGGCTTGCTCTTCTTTTCCTACTGTTTTTATTTTATGCACATGCGTGTACTGTATGTCTGTATGCCTATGTGTGTGTGCGTGATCTCACATTTATGCGCATGCGTGTATCTCTCATTGGAACCTTGTTGAAATGCATATGTGTGTCATCACATTTAGACGCATGCGTGTATTACTTCTCATTCAATTTTAATGTCAAGTCTATGTGATTAAAAAAACCCTTTTTATTTCGTTTCTCGACATGGGCTTTCATACAGTAACAATTCTTGATATTCTGAGAATCAATCACTACTCTAGCTTTAATTCTACACTAGTCATGTACGTACTTTATGAGGTGGGTGGCATACTATGATTTTTATTTGGAGGTGTGGGGATCAAAACATTATGATGAGATGACCTGTTGAAAATATTTCTTTGAACTAATAATCCAGCATACAGCGCTCTTCCCCCTCCCCCCCGCACACAAACATTACTAAAGTATTTCTACTTCTTATCGATACCTCTCCCAAACCATTCATTTGTAATGGGTGGCTTTGTGGCTTAGTTTAATCTTTGAGGCTTTTTAATCTTCTTGAGGCCTTTGAGGCTTAACGCATGTGCACGTGTGATAATCCCTTCTCGATGACTCCTCCACGCACATACCAAGAGAATTGCACGTTTAAGGGCTGGTGGTAACTACTGTAGCACCTTCAACCCCTCCCCCCTCCCCCACCACCACTTCACACACAAAGCATTCCTTGCAAACAAACCAACGTGAATAGAAATGCTTATCCACACACAAAGCCAAACTTTACCCAAAGCAATTAACCTGCGATAAGCCCTTCATGAAGAATACACCACACATTCAATTTGAATTTCAAGTTCAAAATAAAATAAACCCTTTATTTTAAGGACTGATTTAAATAAACCATAATCTGCATCATGTTTTTGATAAGTTAACAATTGTTGCCATTCTTTCTTTTTCTTTTGGGGGCGGGGAGGTGGGATGGGGGTGTTTAAATGATTCTCGGGCAATTTAAAAGTAATTTTTTTTATTTTATCAGGATAATCATGGAAAAATTAAAAATGCAAATAATCATGAATAATACAAATGTATTGTTATTATCTTCTTTGTACTGTATTGTAGTTCTTCTGTCAGTTTTAATTTAAGGGTCGGTGCTCACTTCAGCATCAATTGACACAAAAAGCCTTCCTTGCAAACAAACCAACGTGAATAGAAATGTTTATCCACATCATTCCCCCCCCCCCCCCTCCAGACAGAGCCATTCATCAAAAACTTGTGAGGCTTTGAGGCTTTGTTGAGCTGTGTTATCGCCCCCGTTCGCGCACGCGCGATAACAGTCATTCTTTTTTTTCTTCTTTTTTTTGGCATGGGATGAGTTTAACCGCTGTCATACGATTTCTCTGAACCACTAATCCCACACACACTGCGACTGCAGAACCTACTGTAGCCCACCCCCAACCACTTTACAGACAAAGCAAACTTTACCCACAGAGAAACAGCAGCATAGAGCTTAGCCGCCTGTGCACAGCTCTGCCCACCGACAGGTTTTGCTGCACGCAGCCTACGCCCCCCCATAAATAATCTTGTGCCCCCCAGTTTGCGCACTGCTGTCTTAGCCAATAGAAGCTAAAACAGCTAAATGATAGGGGGAGGAAGAAAGCATACAGAGAAAGTTACAATAACACATAGCACTAAGCATATACACATTATACATAGATTACAAGACACAATATATTAAAATTGTTCAGCTTATGTTCAGCCAGCAGTTTAATAGTCATATATGCAATCATAGGATGTTATTATAAATATAAATAATTGTACAGTGTATATTAAAATTATTTTGTATCAATGATTGACGTAAAAAATATTAAATATTAGAAATGGTATTAAAATAAAAAAATTAGGAAAAAGATGCACAAAAGGAATGACAAGTAACATGACCCAGATGGGACACTAGCTACACAAGAGTGCTAGTGTCTAGACACTCATTTAATCATTTAGGTGCAAACATTCCCAACCGATAAATCCAAAAATAATTCGTTTTCACACAGACTTAAATCTATTCCCAAATAAAATATTAGGAGGGATTTGTTCTAAACAAATAACTGTAATTGTAATGGGATCCTTATTGTGCACTAGAAACACTATGGGGTTTATTATGTAAGCTCCTTTAGCGCTTAGCCATGCGTTATGCACGGAAAGCCCCATTCAAGTCAATGGGGCTTTCCATGCAGATCACTCGGTATAGCGCTAACGGAGCTTACAGAATAAGCCCTTATGTGCGGATAACCCCTTTATTATATTGTGCCTGTGTTCTAAAAACCTTGTACCTAACATTCTAGTGGTACGTCCCACATATTTTGGTCCACAGACACAAGACAGCACATAGGGTACTCAGGCAATTTATCCTGCCCTTGACCATAAAAGTCTCCTTGTTGGTAAAATAAATTAACCTGTTGTTCTCATTCAAGTGTTTGCAAGTGATGCACCTACTGTACTTCTGCCACATATGTAATTTCCCCTAATGGATACAACAGATGTGGAAGAAGATACCCTACAGGGAGAGCAAGCATTTAGTTTAATTGTTCTGATATACAGATGCGGCCACCTGTATTCTCCCTTTTGCCTTTGGAAACTGTGTGACTATCTCACAGAAAAGTTGCAGCCAGAACTAATGGCCCATCAGATTAACACAGCGGGGGTCTCTGCAGTCCTATTCAAATGTATGGGGCCCCAACTGTGTTACTCCGATGGACCATGAGTCTGGCTGCAGCTTTCTGTGAGATAACGACAGATTTTCCTAGATTTTCAGGGGCTAGCAGAAGAATTTAGTTGGCCTCATCTGTACTATGCTTACTTTACTACAGTATATGAGCTTTTAATCAATTCCCCTCATAACTATCACTGAGACTATACATCCATGACTCCCTATGCCTAAAATAGGTATATATATGGTATGATAATTGATGGAGTAGAAATGTGGTTTCTACCATGGTAGAGGAATAAGAAGAGAATTCCTACAGTGAAATATGCCATATCTATGTTAGTTTCCTCACTAAGAAAGTGTGGATCAGTTGAATGTGAAAACAGTACTGTAAGTCCAACCTAAATAAGAGCAACACCAGAAGAGAAGTGTTTCTCTCCCCAGAAGGAGGTGTTCTGCTCCAACCTAAATAGGAACTAAGGAGAAAGAAAGTCAGACCACACTTTCAAGACAACAAACAAAATTTTATTGGCCCAGGACAAAATTGAAGAATGAGCCCCCACACATTTTATGACATAATCCCACTTGGTCTATTTTGCCCAGTCATGTCTCTTTGTTCTCCTCATCTTCTCATGTCTTACTTTCTTCTTTTCCTCTAAGTATCATGTCAATCCATCTTTCCTGCTTGTGCCTCTCTGTTCTCCCCCTCTCATGACTTTCACTATTTTCCTCCACCCAATGTGTTTCTCAATTTTTCTCCACTTTTCTCCTTTTCTATTTCTTTCCTCTAATATCTTTTTTTTTCGACTCCCCCCAACATCTTTTTCTTTTTTCCTTCCTCATTATGTCTCTCTCCCTTTCTGCCCCTCATGTCTTCCTTTCCCTGTTACATATTTCACTTTTCGCCTCTAATTTCTTTTTTGTATTTTTTTTTCTTCCTTTATATTTCTTCTTCTCGTTTCACTTCTTTCTTTCTCCCTTTGATTTGGCCTTTCCCTCTCACATTTTTCCAGACTGTCTCTGGCACTCCCACATGCTCCAGTCCTGCACCTGGTCTTCTCTGCTTTCTTGAGTCTGCACCCACTCAATGGTCAGCAGACAGGAAGGGGTTTTTTCTCTATTTGCTTCCTGCATTTGATGGGGAATCCTTCAGATAATTGACTGCCAGAAGGGGACCTGGGCCCCTAAAACCACCGGGCGCAGCACAGTAGTACCTGCTGTCCATCCTTTTGTCAGTGGCCCTGCACACTTTACAATGAAGCTGCTACAGATTTAGTAGATATTATTGTATCTGCTAGTGCATGCCAGTGGTTGCATTAGCATGTTAGCCCCACCGCTTTTTCATGCTTGGCTAATACATTTAGAATAGTATCTGCTTCTGCTGGCACATTGCCTGTATCCCACTACAATGCCCCAGCTGAACAGTAACTGCACCAACATCTGTACCTAAATCCAGAGATTGCATTGGCATGAACAGATGAGAATACATTATGAGTTACTTGCAACTTGTTTTGTCTTATGAGTGTCACTCTGATTTAATTCAATCACAACTGCATTTTGGGAGAACTTTTTGGAGTAAATCAGTTATAGCACTTTAGCATTTTCCGATCATTCTAATAATTCTGTTTATGATGAATAAATTGACGATATCCTGTATTGATAATAACCTAGGAATATGTATCTATTGAAGTGAGTGTGTGTGGTAACTTGACCATTTTTTTTTATTATTTGCGATTCATTTGATCAATTAATGGGGTATCATAACGGTATTACTTTTTTTTTATAAATTGTTGAAACTCAAATTAATTTTATAATAAGTTATTTTCTTTTGTTATACAGTATATTTTAAGAGGGTTGTGCTCTTCTAGTTGATTGAATGCTTTCCTTTTTTTATTTGTTTCTGAGTCGTGAGCGCCATCCAATTGTAAGTTAACTTGAAGCAGTCTCAAAATGTTGAGAGACGTTAATAGTCATAAAATGTATTGCACAGTTGTGTGTAGTTACAGACCTACAGCATTATATTACATATTAATGTGTTATCCTAAAAGATAACTTCATCCTTTTTTACTCATCCATAATTGGTAGCATACTTGTTAGCATACAGTACAGTATTTGTTTTTTTTAAGTGCATAGAAATGAAAAATAACCATCATAAATGTAGATACAAAGCAACTACAAACAGAACAGTGTCTTGCAAACTTTTCCACACTCTTAGAGCATCTGCCTTAAATCAATTATGGATAAATGTATATGCGCACATTGTAGTTGTCAGGAAAAGTAACATTTTGTTAGCTACAAAAATACATGTTTTTATTAAATGAATAATGTAAAGCTATAGTGTTGTGCAGGTTTATATCCTTGACCTGTTCTTTATTCGAACATGCTGACAGAATGGTTGGATTGACGTTTTGCATTCATTCCCTCTGGCTCGTTACACTGAGATCCGTGTGGAAGCATACAAACATAGCCTTGTATTAAATCTTTACTCCAGTTTGTACTAGGAAATAAAATCACCATGTTTAAATAATGAAATATTAGTTTATTGGTGATGGCACAAAAATTCTTTACTTACCAATGTGTAAACTGACGACCTACAAAGTAAAACAAAACCTCTTTAATTTATTAATAATAATACTATTAATAATATCATGACAATTATTCAATTTTTTTTCATAGAAATAAGCCTCTGCTGAAGAGGTGCTGTAAATGAATAACTCAAAGTTAAATATGACACACTTTTGGGAAGCACTAAGTTCATAAATCTATTCAAAAACTTGAAGAAAACTGTAAACAGATTTAGTGTGTCTGCTCCTATGTATGTGGGCCAAATAATACATACTGTAGGAACATGCAATGGGCTAATTTGGAGGTTTGCATTATGTGTTTACTGTCCAGTAAGAAACATTAATACAAACTATATTGCAAGCTACTCCATCTTATACCGTACTTTAAAATAAATAACAGGAAATGGACATTATGTGCAAACAAGGGCTCATGCAGTAAAGTCCGAAAGAAAAAAATCATCAGGGTTTTTAAATCGGCATTTTTGACAGCGTTGCTATCACGGTATGCAGAAAGGCCCGAATACCAGTTGTCACGGGAGACCAGGTTTATCTTTTTATACCGGGATCATAGATTGAGCAAAGCAAGGAGGTAAAATAAATTGTAATTTATTTCAGGAAAAGACATACACACAATGTAACACAATTTACACAGTTAACACACCTCCTGGGAACGAGGCTAACGTCCTTTAAACGAAATTCACAAAAATGACCTCTCTATGAGCCCTTTCCAATGACCGGGAGGTACTCACGAAAGTCCGGGAACTGATTTTGGCATGCAATGCCAGCCGCGACCACTACGTTCTCAAAAAGCGGGACTTAGAAAATTTCTTGAGTCAAAATCTTTGAAGCTGGCTCGCGTCTATTCAGCACAGATAATCTTTAAATATGCTGCTGATGGTTTGGCGCTTGAAATCACCTCCCCTGGCTGCAAGGTTTCTTATGGGTTTCAGTGTCCCATTCACAAACCGCTCTAGCCACTCAGAGCGTGGGAATTCTCCTGCCAGCCAATCACCAATTTGCCAGTATTGTTAAGCCGGTTGTCACCTTTTTTTCATTCTGCAAAGGGGCATGCGCCAACCTGGCACCTCTGCCTCTTTGCATACTGAGCCCCCCGTGGCTCCAGGCTCCACAGAGTTTGGGCTGTGGAAATTGGTGGCCAGATAGCCCTGTGTTAGCCCAGGAGGCGGGTACTCAAGCATGACTGCAGTTCCCCTCCTGGTCTAAAACCTTGGCATCCCTAAGGCTTTCAAGTCCGGATCCACACAGACCCATAGGCACCAAGCTTGGTAGCCATCTGGTCCCTCGGAATCCATGACTTGGAAATCCCACAGTTCATTCACAGGTTATCAGTACATATCCCTATTAAACATAACCCTTTAATAAAATATACTGTGTCCTGTATTTTGTGTGATAAAAATGTGAAGTCACTATTCTGGTGTCAGGGATGGAGTAAGGGTATATATTGCCTACACTCACTAGCCTCATCCTTGGCACACTCCAGAAATAACTTTTAAACTTTTTACACACAAAACCACTCTCAGCTTTATCATATAGCTGGAGCATCACCTGAACCCCAACACCAGGTTCAGGGTACCTGGGCATGTAGTGGGCTACCACCCTTTATACTAGGGATCCCCAGTATGGTTGTAGGTATAGATTAACCCCTTCATGACCCGTTTACCTTGTCTGGATTATGCTGCAACAGGAATCCTGGCGGTGAGCAGCAGAAATGTTTTCAGGGTCAGAGTTTGCCCAGAGCAATGTGCTTGGCTGCATCCGAGAATCTCACTCGATTCCCGGATCCAACTTTTGGGGTATACCAGAACTCCAGAACCCTGATACATAGACATACAGACGAACCAACAAGTATTCTAAAACTTGCCTTAAACTAGCCAGGTACATGCTGGGTACATGCTGGGTACATGCTGGGTACTATTCATTTATAATTTAATACTACTATAAATCATCTTGATCAATTTATTGATTCCCTATGGTTGCCTCACAATGGGTTTATATGGTGGATCTAATATTAGATTCTGACTGGCATTGCAGAAATGGAAATCATGGATTAACCCATGTTTATACCATCAAACATCTATCTATAAAAATGTATAGTGTTAATTATATTAAGCAATTATTTAATTCAATAATGGCCTTATAAATAATGTATTTGCCTGTATGTTGTTATATACCATCACGGGCAATAACTTGGTGATAATAATTGATTTTTCATGTACAGCACACATTCCCCTTGTGCAATCATAGGGACATGATTTAACAGTGTTTTTCTTTATATTAATTATGGCTTTAACTATATTATGTAGACCTTAAGTCACCAATGCAATTTTATTATAGATTTAATTCATTTAATCAGGTGCATCACATCTGTTTCATTAGTCCGTGGGAAGTTTAAATAGTTCCCTCCCATGACTTATCTTACACTCCTTGAGAAAGGGCAGTGCATGTCCGAAACGTGTGGGAGGAGGTTGTTCTATTTTTGTTCGTCCTGAGTGTTCCCCTTTTTTAATGTAACTCGAATAAACTTCAGTTTTATTTTTATCTGGTGAGTCCCTGTGTTTTTGGAGAGGCTGTGGCATCGATCACTCAATTTCTCTCTGATGCTCCGGATCGAGCCTGCGCCGGGGAGTGACGTCATCCATGTGCGCACGCATTGACACAAGGAGAGAGAGAGTGAGAGCCATGGACATATGGAGGACGGCTGTATCGTGAGTAAATTGCAACTCCAGGCTGATCCTGCCTTTCTGCACTATACTATATGGATGTATCTGTCATACAGCAGCAGTTATACTCTCAAGTAATCTCTCCCTCAGATGCTCCTTTACCTCCCACTGTTACTATAGGCATATGCCATTAGGTACATTACCTTTGAGCTCCTCAGTCGTTTTTCTCCTCTACATGCTGTTTACATGCTGGGTACATTTCAGTGACATTTCTGCAGAGGCTAATGGCACATCGGATTAACACAGCAGGGGTTCCTGGCAGTCCCATTCAGTTTGAATGGGACTGCCAGGGACCCCCGCTGTTAATCCGATTGGCCATTAGTCTGCAGAAATGTGTGAAATGTTGCAGCATGTACCCATCATATACCCAGCATGTACCCAGCATGTACCTGGGTCTTTTTGGAGACTGCCCCAGGTTTGTTTTAGAATAATCGTTGTCACTACAGTACATATCCATCCCCGGGGACCACCTGGAGGACCACAGAGCCTAACGGAGACAACCAAGGGCCTCCAGACACCCATGGGAACCCCCCTCGGGTGCCCTGTGGGGCCTTTGGACACCGGTGGGGACCATCTGGGGCCACCGCCATCCTGTGGTATTAATCCTGTGTCTAAAAAAATAAAAAAGGGTTTTATGTGGGGGCACAGGGGTGGGTTGTGTATTGGTTTTTACTACATATAATAATTAATTTTTTCTTACTATTGTAGATGAGCAGGGGGTCTCTGTAGCAGAACCTTGTTGATTTGTGGTCCGGGGACCGAGAATAAAAATGTGTCCTCTGGCACGTTGACTCAGGTATAGTTGTTGAGGATAGTCCAGATAAATGCAAAAGAAGACAACAATATATCAATAAAGGTTATATACCTACTAACGTACTTATAATAAAGTGCTTGCACTTAAAAATTATATGTGCTTGTACTGATAACTAAATGTGGCTTGTACTGAATAGCAGGGGTTAATCAGGAAAGGCTAGATAAGTTAGATATGCCTGTACTGATGATTTCCTTCCCATCCAGTGTAGCAGGTGTTAAGCAAGAAAGGAAATTAAATGTGACTTATACAGATAATTTTCATGCGATCCGTAATAGCAGGGGTTGATCAGGAAGGCTAGGAAACTTAGACATGACCTGTACTGATTATTTTCTTCCCATCCGGAGTAGCATGGGTTAATCAGGAAAGGCTATGTCTCCAATGTATTCAGAGTATGCAATGGAAAGAAGAGAAAAGGAGAGATAAGATCATGGCACAATACATTTATTAACAAGAGATTGGTTAGAACAATATTGCACGTACAGCCAATATGTATTAAAACACCGTTTTGGATAGCTTCCCAGCGTGTGGTAGTTGGCTTCTCTACTGTGATGGTAGTCATGCTCACACCAGATCTTACTGAGCCCACAACCCCTTCAGTGATGTGTTAAATGTGTCCGTGACCTCAGTTTTTAATGAGGGGAGATACTGCACCTCTCTTGCTCCCCTGTGCCTTGCGCACAGTCAGGAGTGCCTGGAGGAGATGTTACAGCAGTGTCTCTGCAGCATCCGCATCCACATCCACACACGGGTATCCACGGATCAAACAGCCTTGTAGCTTCAGCAAAGGGGAATTCACACGTCATATGTCACAGGGAGCTACGGTAGCTTGCAAGTCCAAATCTAACTAGTTCTGCTACTGCTTCATCAGAGAAACATGGTGCCGGTACCTCCTCACGTGACCGGGACATTTCAATGCAGAGGAGATACCAGCACCCCATAACAGGGCCTGTATTGCGGGAAGCAGAGGGTCCCCGGACCTGAAATCAACACGGTTCTGCTCCAGAGACCCCCTGCTCAAGTACACTAGTAATAACATTTAAATTTAATTTTTTTTATTTCCGGCAAGATTTGTGCAGGGAGAGGCATCTCTCTCTCTTTGCAGCAGAATCAACTCGCCAGGTAAGCCCTTTTCGTAGGGCAGATCATCTCGTCCCTGGCTAATTGCCATTTTTGCAAATGTTGCTATCACTGGTGTGATGGTGAAGGGGTACCCAGACTCACTAATAAAGGTTCAGCCCACTTGGGTACCCCTGATCCATGTTTTGAGGTCCTAGAGTGTCAGCTCTTGGACTCAGATGTCAGAAATGCATTACTGTGACAGTGTGCAAATTTTGTGACATTAAAGATTTTTCTGTGTTTTGCCTTTCTCGGGGTGCTGGGACCAGGAGATTTCTAGGCTGTAAGTTTCAGGGTGGCTTTGCTGGAGAAAGTCTTTACAGAATACCTAGTAGTATACCTTGTTACTTTTCGTTGCAGCCTCCAATATGTGGGTCACACCACTAGACCACTTTCCACCTGATTCTTAGAGCATAGGAGAAATATTCTTTATGGTTTCACCAACCATTATTTATCTAAACATTTCCTCCTTTGCCATAACTAAAGTACTGCTGGTCTTAAGGTTATGGGCCTGTAACCACTAAAAAATTGAATGGGTTTTTTTTAAATATTTTTCTTTACACACTCAATTTCCAGCCATTAACAGTTTAATTTAAAAGACACCAAACGTTCTGAAACATGTCGTTTTTATTGGGAGATTGCAATTTCAGATTTGGTGTGAATATGAACACAATCGCTACTTTTTCTTCACTTACTATAAATGTTCACAAATGTGAACATGGCCAAAAAATTCACGCATCTCTATACATTTCGAAAATCAAGTACAGTAACACCTATTTCTTAACTAAAAAAATTAAAACATTTGAGTCATTATTTTAATATTATAATGTATACACCAAACCACCATAATTGTACAGCCACCCTTAACTAAGTCACACATTTTTACCATCTTCATTCAAAGGAAACCTTACATCTTTGTGAAGATACTAGTATAATAAAAGTGGATCATTATGTGAGCATTTTCCTTAATATAATATTTTTATACCAAACTTCTGATGAAGTCATAAAAAATAACCTCTAGTCCACAGCTACAAAACAATGTCAGTTGTAAATGACCGTTGTCTGCATGAGAGAAGACTGAGATAATTAAAGTACCTTCAATGCATAGACAAAAAAACAAGCTTCTTACAGTAATTAGCAACAGGACAGCAAAATGCTATTAGCTTATATTTTTGACAGAAAAAAGGTTGAGATATATGGTTGTTAAAAGAATTGGGAAACAGGGTTGATTCACATGAAGTAAAACAAGAACAACACAATGCTAAAGTGATGTTCTTGTTTAATGTTTAATTTCTCAAGATTTATTGTGATTGATTAAAGTTATTAAATGTAATAAGAAAATGTATAAAGGTTACCACATGTCAAGTTGAGAGAGTATG